>NW_027591695.1:0-27500 GCF_964213995.1 Mustelus asterias
AGTCATATTCACGCTGTCTTTCCCCATTGTCATGCTATTCTGTTCCTCTTCATGAATCCGTACAGATATCCGATACCGAGCTTCAGTGGCTGGCGTTCCCACCTCCAGTCACAAGCCTCACGGATCCAGTCCCACTCCAGGACTTGAGTCCAAGATCAAGGTGGGAACTCCAGTGCGGTACAGAGGGAGTGCCGCACTGTCAGAGTCACTGATTTCTCAGCCCTTCCAACTGGCAGGAATTTCCGGCAACCTCCACCCCCCATCCCCCCACACCTAACCCCTCCCTTCCCCTCTCTCACCCATTTTCTCCCCTCTCTCTCTCCCCCAATCCTCCTCTCCCCATCTCTTTCTCTCTCCAATCCCCCTCTCCCCTCCCTCTCTCTTCCCCACCCTCTCTTCCCCCCCCCCCAACTCTTTCTCCTCCCCTCTCTCCCCCGCAACTCTTTTCTCCCCCCTCTCTCTCCTCCCACACCACCCCGCTCCCCTCCACACGTGGGCAAGTGTCTTTAATAATTCTTGCTCACTGGTTAAGGGAAAGGCAACAGGCTTATTTCCAGGTTAAGACTACACAGAGACTTGCAGCTCATGGCTGCAGCCAGCGGCCGAGAAGGTTCTGGAACAGCAACCCAAGCTCACCAGAGCGAAGCCACCCTCCCTCCCACCACCGCCGCTCCTGGATTGCTTCCCCAGGTCAATGACCCTTACTCTGCAGATGGATCCTTAAAGTGACAGTCACCACATTTAGCCATGTAATAATCCACGCAAGCCGCCGGCAGCCAATGATGAACCACCTCTGTCGTCAGAAACCATACCGACGGAGTGTTGGAAAATCCTGCCCACTGTCCTTCAGAGGTGACGTTATGCTTAGGCCCCGCTACCCTCTTGGATAGACATAAAATATCTCCTGGCACTATTTATGAGCGGCACCGCTGCCTCACAGCGCCAGGGACCCGGGTTCGATTCCCGGCTTGGGTCACTGCCTGTGCGGAGTTTGCACATTCTCCCCGTGTCAGCGTGGGTTTCCTGCCATAATCCGAAAGACGTGCTGGTTAGATGCATTGGCCATGCTAAGTTCTCCCTCAGTGTACCCGAAGAGATGCCGGAGTGTGGCGACTAGGGGATTTTCACAGTAGCTTCATTGCAGTGTTAATGTAAGCCTACTTGTGACACTAATAAATAAACTTAAACTAAAAACAGTGCAGAAGGAGGCCATTCAGCCCACTGAGCCTGCACCAACAACAATCCCACCCGTGACTATCCCCACAACCCCACTAATGCCCCTGACACAAAGGCTTAATTTAGCATGGCTGATCCACCTAACCAGCACATCTTTGGAGACTAAGGGGCAATTTAGCATGGCCAGTCCACCTAACCTACACATCTTTGGACACTAAGGGGCAATTTAGCATGGCCAATCCACCTAACCTGCACATCTTTGGACACTAAGGGGCAATTTAGCATGGCCAGTCCACCTAACCTGCACATCTTTGGACACTAAGGGGCAATTTAGCATGGCCAATCCACCTAACCTGCACATCTTTGGACACCAAGGGGCAATTTAGCATGGCCAATCCACCTAACCTACACATCTTTGGACACTAAGGGGCAATTTAGCATGGCCAATCCACCTAACCTGCACATCTTTGGACACCAAGGGGCGATTTAGCATGGCCAATCCACCTAACCTACACATCTTTGGACACTAAGGGGCAATTTAGCATGGCCAATCCACCTAACCTGCACATCTTTGGACACCAAGGGGCAATTTAGCTTGGCCAATCCACCTAACCTGCACATCTTTGGACACTAAGGGGCAATTTAGCATGGCCAATCCACCTAACCTGCACATCTTTGGACACTAAGGGGCAATTTAGCATGGCCAATCCACCTAACCTACACATCTTTGGACACTAAGGGGCAATTTAGCATGGCCAATCCACCTAACCTGCACATCTTTGGACACCAAGGGGCAATTTAGCATGGCCAATCCACCTAACCTGCACATCTTTGGACACTAAGGGGCAATTTAGCATGGCCAATCCACCTAACCTGCACATCTTTGGACACTAAGGGGCAATTTAGCATGGCCAATCCACCTAACCTGCACATCTTTGGACACTAAAAGGGAGAGTTTAGCATGGCCAATCCACGTAACCAGCACGTCTTTCAGGCTGTGAGAGAAACCGGAGCACCCGGAGGAAACCCATGCAGACACGGGGAGAATGTGCAGATTCCGCACAGACAGTGATTCAAGGCGGGAATCGAACCCAGGTCCCTGTGCCGCCGACATGATTATATGATAAGGACACTAAGGGGCAATGTAGCATGGCCAGTCCATCTAACCTGCCCACCTGGGCAGCACGGTGGCACAGTAGTTAGCATGGCTGCCTCACAGTGCCAGGGACCCGGGTTCAATTCCGGCCTCGGGTCACTGTCTGTGTGGAGTCTGCACGTTCTCCCCGTGTCTGCATGAGTTTCTTCTGGGTGCTCCGGTTTCCCCCCACAATCCAAAGATGTGCACGTTAGGTTGATTGGCCATGCTGAATTCATCCTAGTGTCAGGGGGATTAGCAGGGTAAATATGAAGGGTTACGGGAATAGGGCCTGGGTGGGATTGTGGTCAGTGCAGGCTCGATAGACTGAATGGCCTCCTTCTGCACTGTAGGGATTGTGTGGTTAAGAATCTACTGATGACCATGAAACCATTGTCGATTGTCGGAAAAACCCGTCAGGTTCACTAGTGTCCCTTTAGGGAAGGAAATCTGCCGTCCTTACCCGGTCTGGCCTACATGTGACTCCAGAGCCACAGCAATGTGGTTGACTCTCAACTGCCCTTCAAGGGCAACTAGAGATGGGCAATAAATGCTGGCCCAGCCAGCGACGCCCATGTCCCACAAATGAATTTACAAAAACCCATCTTACCCATGTAACTGTCTAAATGCTTTTCAAAAGACAAAATTGTACCCATCTCTACCACTACCTTGATTTGATTTATTGTCACATGTATTAGTGTACAGTGAAAAGTATTGTTTCTTGCGCGCTATACAGACAAAGCATACCGTTCATAGAGAAGGAGAGAGTGCAGAGCTAGGGTGCAGAGAAAGATCAGCTTAACATAATATGATATCTATCTTATCTCAGCTTAATATAAGCTGTCCATTCAAAAGTCTGATGGCAGCAGGGAAGAAACTTCTCGAGTCGGTTGGTACGTGACCTCAGACTTTTGTATCTTTTTCCCAATGGAAGAGAGAATGTCCGGGATGCGTGGGGTCCTTAATTATGCTGGCTGCTTTTCCGAGGCAGCGGGAAGTGTAGACAGAGTCAATGGATGGGAGGCTGGGTTGCGTGATGGATTGGGCTACATTCACGACCTTTTGTAGTTCCTTGCGGTCTTGGGCAGAGCAGGAGCCCATACCGAGCTGTGATACAACCAGAAAATATGCTTTCTGTGGAGCATCTGTAAACGTTGGTGAGAGTCGCAGATGACATGACCTCCGGTAGTTCATTGCAGACATTCACCGCCCTCTGAATGAAAACAAATTGTCCCTCTTGACACTTCTGAATCTTTTCCCTCTCACCTTAAACCTATGCCCTCTCGCTTTAGACTCCAAAGCCTTTGGGAAAAGTCCGAGTAAGAAGTCTCACAACACCAGGTTAAGGTCCAACAGGTTTATTTGGAATCGCGAGCTTTCGGAGCGCTGCTCCTTCATCAGGTGAGTGGAGGTAGGTTAACAAACACGGCATGTATAGACAGAGACACAATTTCAAGATAATTGTAGGTTCCTCACATTCCAATCTATCATTATCTTGCAATTGTGTCTTTGTCTATGTACGCCGTGTTTGTGAACCTACCTCCACCCACCTGAGGAAGGAGCAGCGCTCCGAAAGCTCGTGATTCCAAATAAACCTGTTGGATTTTAACCTGGTGTTGGAAAAGATGTTGACCTTATCTGTGCCCCTCATTATTTTTAGAGACATCTCTAAGATCACCCCTAAATCTCCTACGCTCCAGGGAAGAAAGACCCAGTCTATCCAGCCTCTCCTTATAACTCAAACCATCCAGTGCTGGCAGCTTCCTCGTAAATCTTTCCCGCACTCTTTCTAGTTCCTTGAGGATTGTCAGCTAGAGCACCATCGCGTCAAAATTTAATTCCATGAGCTGTACCTTCAGGGCTACTGAGCGAGTGTAGATGCCGATTTGGCTGCAAGAGGAGTCATGACGCATTGGAGCCTTTTAATTTTGCTTTGCAAATTGCCTGAACTCATTGACAGTAAAACTCCTCTCCCAGTCAAACCAGCAGCCTGTGATCTAACAATGTAGGAGCACAGAGAGAGAGAGAGGGGGGAGAAAGCATTTGAGCTGGAGGAAAACGTCATGGAGGAAGCGTTTGACATTACACATTACAGCAGTGACCCGGAAAATTTTTATATTAAAAAAGAGCGCACACCAGCGAAGCAATGACAGGTTATGGAATGAGAGGCCGACTTTCAGAACTGTACATGTCGCACTGAGATCTGCAGAGTGGGGAAGGAGCAGGAATTGACAGAGCTTTACTCTGTATCTAACCCCGTGCTGTACCTGTCCTGGGAGTGTTTGATGGGGGACAGTGTAGAGGGAGCTTTACTCTGTATCTAACCCCGTGCTGTACCTGTCCTGGGAGTGTTTGATGGGGGACAGTGTAGAGGGAGCTTTACTCTGTATCTAACCCCGTGCTGTACCTGTCCTGGGAGTGTTTGATGGGGACAGTGTAGAGGGAGCTTTACTCTGTATCTAACCCCGTGCTGTACCTGTCCTGGGAGTGTTTGATGGGGACAGTGTAGAGGGAGCTTTACTCTGTATCTAAGCCCATGCTGTACCTGTCCTGGGAGTGTTTGATGGGGGACAGTGTAGAGGGAGCTTTACTCTGTATCTAAGCCCATGATGTACCTGTCCTGGGAGTGTTGGGACAGTGTAGAGGGAGCTTTACTCTGTATCTAATCCTGTGCTGTACCTGTCCTGGGAGTATTTGATGGGGTAAGAAGTTTAACAACACCAGGTTAAAGTCCAACAGGTTTATTTGGTAGCAAAAGCCACACAAGCTTTCGGAGCTCTAAGCCCCTTCTTCAGGTGAGTGGGAATTCTGTTCACAAACAGAGCATATAAAGACACAAACTCAATTTACATGAATAATGGTTGGAATGCGAATACTTACAACTAATCAAGTCTTTAAGAAACAAAACAATGTGAGTGGAGAGAGCATCAAGACAGGCTAAAAAGATGTGTATTGTCTCCAGACAAGACAGCCAGTGAAACTCTGTGGGGGTTACAAATAGTGTGCCATGAACCCAATATCCCAGTTGAGGCCGTCCTCGTGTGTGCGGAACTTGGCTATCAGTTTCTGCTCAGCGACTCTGCGCTGTCGTGTGTCGCAAAGGCCACCTTGGAGAACGCTTACCCGAATATCAGAGGCCGAATGCCCGTGACCGCTGAAGTGCTCCCCAACAGGAAGAGAACAGTCTTGCCTGGTGATTGTCGAGCGGTGTTCATTCATCCGTTGTCGCAGCGTCTGCATAGTTTCCCCAATGTACAATGCCTCGGGACATCCTTTCTTGCAGCGTATCAGGTAGATAACGTTGGCCAAGTTGCAAGAGTATGTACCGTGTACCTGGTGGATGGTGTTCTCACGTGAGATGATGGCATCTGTGTCGATGATCCGGCACGTCTTGCAGAGGTTGCTGTGGCAGGGTTGTGTGGTGTCATGGTCACTGTTCTCCTGAAGGCTGGGTAGTTTGCTGCGGACAATGGTCTGTTTGAGGTTGTGCGGTTGTTTGAAGGCAAGAATTGGGGATGGCCTTGGCGAGATGTTCGTCTTCATCAATGACATGTTGAAGGCTCCGGAGGAGATGCCGTAGCTTCTCCGCTCCGGGGAAGTACTGGACAACGAAGGGTACTCTGTCCACTGTGTCCCGTGTTTGTCTTCTGAGGAGGTCGGTGCGGTTTTTCGCTGTGGCGCGTTGGAACTGTTGATCGATGAGTCGAGCGCCATATCCTGTTTTTATGAGGGCATCTTTCAGCGTCTGGAGGTGTCTGTTGCGATCCTCCTCATCCGAGCAGATCCTGTGTATACGGAGGGCTTGTCCGTAGGGGATGGCTTCTTTAACGTGTTTAGGGTGGAAGCTGGAGAAGTGGAGCATCGTGAAGTTATCCGTGGGCTTGCGGTACAGTGAGGTGCTGAGGTGGCCGTCCTTAATGGAGATGCGTGTGTCCAAGAATGCAACCGATTCCGGAGAGTAGTTCATGGTGAGTCTGATGGTGGGATGGAACTTGTTGATGTCATCATAGAGTTGTTTCAGTGATTCTTCACCATGAGTCCAAAGGAAGAAAATGTCATCGATGTATCTAGTGTATAGCATCGGTTGAAGGTCCCGTGCGGTGAAGAAGTCTTGTTCGAACCTGTGCATGAAGATGTTGGCATATTGAGGTGCGAATTTGGTCCCCATGGCTGTTCCGTGTGTCTGGATGAAGAACTGGTTGTTGAAGGTAAAGATATTGTGGTTCAGGATGAAGCGGATGAGATGTAAAATTGCATCTGGAAACTGGCAGTTGTTGGCGCTGAGCACTGAGGCCGTTGCAGCAATGCCATCGTCATGGGGGATGCTGGTGTAGAGTGCCGAGACATCCATTGTGACGAGGAGCGCTCCTGATTCAACTGCTCCATGTGTGCCGAGTTTCTGTAGGAAGTCCGTCGTGTCGCGACAAAAGCTGGGGGTTCTTTGTACAATGGGTTTCAGGATGCCCTCGACAGAGCTGGAGAGGTTCTCGCACAGGGTTCCATTGCCCGATACGATGGGACCGCCGGGTGTGTTTGCCTTGTGTATCTTCAGGAGGCAGTAGAGATCTCCAACGCGGGGAGTACGTGGGATGAGAGCACGGAGGGTGTTCTGAAGGTCCGGATCAAAGGTCTTGATCAGAGTGTTGAGTTGACGGGTGTGTTCTTTGGTCGGATCTGCAGGTAACTGTCTGTAGTGTTCCTCGTTGTTTAGTTGTCGGTACACTTCTTTGCAGTAATCCGTTCTGTTCAGTATGACGATGGCCCCTCCTTTGTCTGCTGGTTTGATGACAATGTTGCGGTTGGTCTTGAGAGCGTGGATGGCGTTACGTTGTGCTTGGGTGATGTTCGGGGCTGTCTTGTGAGTGCGGCTGATGAATTTGGTGTTGACGCACCTCCTGACGGCTTGGGCATACATGTCAAGTCGAGGGCAGCGGCCTTCTGGAGGAGTCCAATTCGACTCTTTCTACTCTCCGGAATCGGTTGCATTCTTGGACACGCGCATCTCCATTAAGGATGGTCACCTCAGCACCTCACTGTACCGCAAGCCCACGGATAACCTCACGATGCTCCACTTCTCCAGCTTCCACCCTAAACACGTTAAAGAAGCCATCCCCTACGGACAAGCCCTCCGTATACACAGGATCTGCTCGGATGAGGAGGATCGCAACAGACACCTCCAGACGCTGAAAGATGCCCTCATAAGAACAGGATATGGCGCTAGACTCATTGAACAACAGTTCCAACGCGCCACAGCGAAAAACCGCACCAACCTCCTCAGAAGACAAACACGGGACACAGTGGACAGAGTACCCTTCGTTGTCCAGTACTTCCCCGGAGCGGAGAAGCTACGGCATCTCCTCCGGAGCCTTCAACATGTCATTGATGAAGACGAACATCTCGCCAAGGCCATCCCCACACCCCCACTTCTTGCCTTCAAACAACCGCACAACCTCAAACAGACCATTGTCCGCAGCAAACTACCCAGCCTTCAGGAGAACAGTGACCATGACACCACACAACCCTGCCACAGCAACCTCTGCAAGACGTGCCGGATCATCGACACAGATGCCATCATCTCATGTGAGAACACCATCCACCAGGTACACGGTACATACTCTTGCAACTTGGCCAACGTTGTCTACCTGATACGCTGCAAGAAAGGATGTCCCGAGGCATGATACATTGGGGAAACTATGCAGACGCTGCGACAACGGATGAATGAACACCACTCGACAATCACCAGGCAAGACTGTTCTCTTCCTGTTGGGGAGCACTTCAGCGGTCACGGGCATTCAGCCTCTGATCTTCAGGTAAGCGTTCTCCAAGGCGGCTTTCACGACACGCAACAGCGCAGAGTCGCTGAGCAGAAACTGATAGCCAAGTTCCGCACACACGAGGACGGCCTCAACCGGGGTATTGGGTTCATGTCACACTATCTGTAATCCCCACAGAGTTTCACTGGCTGTCTTGTCTGGAGACAATACACATCTTTTTAGCCTGTCTTGATGCTCTCTCCACTCATGTTGTTTTGTTTCTTAAAGACTTGATTAGTTGTAAGTATTCGCATTCCAACCATTATTCATGTAAATTGAGTTTGTGTCTTTATATGCTCTGTTTGTGAACAGAATTCCCACTCACCTGAAGAAGGGGCTTAGAGCTCCGAAAGCTTGTGTGGCTTTTGCTACCAAATAAACCTGTTGGACTTTAACCTGGTGTTGTTAAACTTCTTACTGTGCTGGAAAGTACAGCTGAAAATACCTTTAAAACAATCTCTACCCAACACACAGCTGATAACATTCAGCAGATAAGAAGGGCTCAGACTGAGCTGTAATTTCTGACACTTAGGATCCACTTAAGCCAACACAACTTTAAGCATCGAGAGCATAAGAATAAATTGCTTTTGTGTTAAGAACACTCAGCACAAGCACAACCGACACTCCACCCACAGAGAGCCCCTGCCCTGGCTCCCTGTCAAACAACATCAAACTCCAAACCCTCACTTTCCCCCTCCCTATCTCTGTAACCTCCTCCATACCCACATCCCTCCCTATCTCTGGAACCTCCTCCAGCCCCACATCCCTCCCTATCTCTGTAACCTCCTCCAGCCCCACATCCCTCCCTATCTCTGTAACCTCCTCCAGCCCCACATCCCTCCCTATCTCTGTAACCTCCTCCAGCCCCACGTCCCTCCCTATCTCTGTAACCTCCTCCAGCCCCACATCCCTCCCTATCTCTGTAACCTCCTCCAGCCCCACATCCCTCCCTGTCTCTGTAACCTCCTCCATCCCCACGTCCCTCCCTATCTCTGTAACCTCCTCCAGCCCCACATCCCTCCCTATCTCTGTAACCTCCTCCAGCCCCCCATCCCTCCCTATCTCTGTAACCTCCTCCAGCCCCACCTCCCTCCCTATCTCTGTAACCTCCTCCAGCCCCACATCCCTCCCTATCTCTGTAACCTCCTCCAGCCCCACATCCCTCCCTATCTCTGTAACCTCCTCCAGCCCCACATCCCTCCCTATCTCTGTAACCTCCTGCAGCCCCACATCCCTCCCTATCTCTGTAACCTCCTCCAGCCCCACATCCCTCCCTATCTCTGTAACCTCCCCCAGCCCCACATCCCTTTATCTCTGTAACCTCCTCCAGCCCCACATCCCTCCCTATCTCTGTAACCTCCTCCAGCCCCACATCCCTCCTTTTCTCTGTAACCTCCTCCAGCACCCACATCCCTCCCTATCTCTGTAGCCTCCTCCAGCCCCACGTCCCTCCCAATCTCTGTAACCCCCTCCAGCCCCACACCCCTCCCTATTCTGGAACCTCCTCCAGCCCCACATCCCTCCCTATCTCTGTAAGCTCCTCCAGCCCCACATCCCTCCCTATCTCTGTAACCTCCTCCAGCCCCACATCCCTCACTATCTCTGTAACCTCCTCCAGCCCCACATCCCTCCCTATCTCTGTAACCTCCTCCAGCCCCACACCCCTCCCTATCTCTGTAACCTCCTCCAGCCCCACACCCCTCCCTATCTCTGTAACCTACTCCAGTCCCACATCCCTCCCTATCTCTGTAGCCTCCTCCAGCCCCACATCCCTCCCTATTCTGTAACCTCCTCCAGCCCCTACATCCCTCCCTATCTCTGTAACCTCCTCCAGCCCCACATCCCTCCCTATCTCTGTAACCTCCTCCAGTCCCACATCCCTCCCTATCTCTGTAACCTCCTCCAGCCCCTACATCCCTCCCTATTCAGTAACCTCCTCCAGCCCCTACATCCCTCCCTATCTCTGTAACCTCCTCCAGCCCCACATCCCTCCCTATCTCTGTAACCTCCTCCAGCCCCACATCCCTCCCTATCTCTGTAACCTCCTCCAGCCCCACACCCCTCCCTATCTCTATAACCTCCTCCAGCCCCACACCCCTCCCTATCTCTAAAACCTCCTCCAGCCCCACATCCCTCCCTATCTCTGTAACCTCCTCCAGCCCCACATCACTCCCTATCTCTGTAACCTCCTCCAGCCCCACACCGCTCCCTATCTCTGTAACCTCCTCCAGCCCCACATCCCTCCCTATCTCTGTAACCTCCTCCAGCCCCACATCCCTCCCTATCTCTGCAACCTCCTCCAGCCCCACACCCCTCCCTATCTCTATAACCTCCTCCAGCCCCACACCCCTCCCTATCTCTATAACATCCTCCAGCCCCACACCGCTCCCTATCTCTGTAACCTCCTCCAGCCCCACATCCCCCCCTATCTCTGTAACCTCCTCCAGCCCCACATCCCTCCCTATCTCTGTAGCCTCCTCCATCCCCCACATCCCTCCCTATCTCTGTAACCTACTCCAGCCCCACATCCCTCCTTTTCTCTGTAACCTCCTCCAGCACCCACATCCCTCCCTATCTCTGTAGCCTCCTCCAGCCCCACGTCCCTCCCTATCTCTGTAACCCCCTCCAGCCCCACACCCCTCCCTATTCTGTAACCTCCTCCAGCCCCACATCCCTCCCTATCTCTGTAAGCTCCTCCAGCCCCACATCCCTCCCTATCTCTGTAACCTCCTCCAGCCCCACATCCCTCACTATCTCTGTAACCTCCTCCAGCCCCACATCCCTCCCTATCTCTGTAACCTCCTCCAGCCCCACACCCCTCCCTATCTCTGTAACCTCCTCCAGCCCCACACCCCTCCCTATCTCTGTAACCTACTCCAGTCCCACATCCCTCCCTATCTCTGTAGCCTCCTCCAGCCCCACATCCCTCCCTATTCTGTAACCTCCTCCAGCCCCTACATCCCTCCCTATCTCTGTAACCTCCTCCAGCCCCACATCCCTCCCTATCTCTGTAACCTCCTCCAGTCCCACATCCCTCCCTATCTCTGTAACCTCCTCCAGCCCCTACATCCCTCCCTATTCTGTAACCTCCTCCAGCCCCTACATCCCTCCCTATCTCTGTAACCTCCTCCAGCCCCACATCCCTCCCTATCTCTGTAACCTCCTCCAGCCCCACATCCCTCCCTATCTCTGTAACCTCCTCCAGCCCCACACCCCTCCCTATCTCTATAACCTCCTCCAGCCCCACACCCCTCCCTATCTCTATAACCTCCTCCAGCCCCACATCCCTCCCTATCTCTGTAACCTCCTCCAGCCCCACATCACTCCATATCTCTGTAACCTCCTCCAGCCCCACACCGCTCCCTATCTCTGTAACCTCCTCCAGCCCCACATCCCTCCCTATCTCTGTAACCTCCTCCAGCCCCACATCCCTCCCTATCTCTGCAACCTCCTCCAGCCCCACACCCCTCCCTATCTCTATAACCTCCTCCAGCCCCACACCCCTCCCTATCTCTATAACCTCCTCCAGCCCCACACCGCTCCCTATCTCTGTAACCTCCTCCAGCCCCACATCCCTCCCTATCTCTGTAACCTCCTCCAGCCCCACATCCCTCCCTATCTCTGTAGCCTCCTCCATCCCCCACACCCCTCCCTTTCTCTGTAACCTCCTCCAGCCCCACATCCCTCCCTATCTCTGTAACCTCCTCCAGCCCCTACATCCCTCCCTATCTCTGTAACCTCCTCCAGCCCCACATCCCTCCCAACTCTGTACCCTCCTCCAGCCCCACATCCCTCCCTATCTCTGTAACCTCCTCCAGCCTTTACACCCCTCCCTATCTCTGTAACCTCCTCCAGCCCCACATCCCTCCCTATCTCTGTAACCTCCTCCAGCCCCACATCCCTCCCTATCTCTGTAACCTCCTCCAGCCCCACATCCCTCCCTATCTCTGTAACCTCTTCCAGCCCCCACACCCCTCCCTAACTCTGTAACCTCCTCCAGCCCCACATCCCTCCCTATCTCTGTAACCTCCTCCAGCCCCACATCCCTCCCTATCTCTGTAACCTCCTCCAGCCTTTACACCCCTCCCTATCTCTGTAACCTCCTCCAGCCCCACATCCCTCCCTATCTCTGGAACCTCCTCCAGCCCCACATCCCTCCCTATCTCTGTAACCTCCTCCAGCCCCACATCCCTCCCCATCTCTGTAACCTCCCCCAGCCTCCATTAAGAGCTTCCTTACAGTTACCTTTTGCCAAGCTTTTGGGCAGCTGAGCTAAATCCCCTTGTGTCTCAGTGACACACTGTTTTATCAATCCCCTTGGGACATTTATCCTGTTAAAGGGGCTATATAAATATATCTTATTGTTGCTGGTGAAAATGGTGTTGAAAGTGGGCGAAGTTCACATTCAAATTACCCCTTAGTGTCCAACGATTTGTAGGTTAGGTGGATTGGCCATGCTAAATTGCCCCTTAGTGTTCAAAGATGTGCAGGTTAGGTGGATTGGCCATGCTAAATTGCCCCTTAGTGTCCAAAGATGTGCAGGTTAGGTGGATTGGCCATGCTAAATTGCCCCTTAGTGTTCAAAGATGTGCAGGTTAGGTGGATTGGCCATGCTAAATTGCCCCTTAGTGTCCAAAGATGTGCAGGTTAGGTGGATTGGCCATGCTAAATTGCCCCTTAGTGTCCAAAGATGTGCAGGTTAGTTGGATTGGCCATGCTAAATTGCCCCTTAGTGTCCAAAGATGTGCGGGTTAGGTGGATTGGCCATGCTAAATTGCCCCTTAGTGTCCAAAGATGTGCGGGTTAGGTGGATTGGCCATGCTAAATTGCCCCTTAGTGTCCAAAGATGTGCAGGTTAGGTGGATTGGCCATGCTAAATTGCCCCTTAGTGTCCAAAGATGTGCGGGTTAGGTGGATTGGCCATGCTAAATTGCCCCTTTGTGTCAGGGGGTTAGGAGGGTAAATATGTAGGGTTATGGGGATGGGGCCTGGGTGGGATTGTGGGTGCAGGCTCGATGGGCCAAATGGCCTCCTTCTGCACCATGGGGATTCCCTGATTCTATAAGTGAGGTGCCGATTGCTCACAACACTGACTGTGAGAGCCGTGCGCTCCCTCTGGGTCCAAAGCGTCAATATTTCTTTTGTTTTTAACCATTTGAAGTTGATGAGATTTCCATTGATATATAAATGATGAAGCATTTTCTGTAACTGGTTATGGAATATTCGGCGTGTGTTCAATGTATTTAATCTTTTTCATGGGGTCACGGTGAGTGAACAAGCCCCATTTCAATCCTGCGGCCCACTGAGGTGAGGGAGGGCCTTTCAAGCGGCCCACTGAGGTGAGGGAGGGCCTTTCAAGCGGCCCACTGAGGTGAGGGAGGGCCTTTCAAGCGGCCCACTGAGGTGAGGGAGGGCCTCTCAAGCGGCCCACTGAGGTGAGGGAGGGCCTCTCAAGCGGCCCACTGAGGTGAGGGAGGGCCTCTCAAGCGGCCCACTGAGGTGAGGGAGGGCCTCTCAAGCGGCCCACTCACCAGCCCAGGTTGCCTATCGCTGTTGTAAAGGGTTCTTTGATTTGAATTGTTTCAGAGTATAAACGTACCTTTCCAACCTGTCAACGTACAGACTTACTAAGGGCCAGTCTTCGGTCCTGTGGTTAGTGTTTTAACCACAGTCCCCGGCCTATGACAAGTTGCAAAAGTGTCTGGGAGCTCCGCATCAGAAGCACCTGATCTGACAGTGGCCCAGCCACGCGGAGACATGAGGAACATTGCTGCTTAATAATTCTGTACATTGACAGATTACAAAGCTCTGAACCAGCTTACGTCAAAATGAAGGCCGCACGCATTAAAGGAGCAACTAAAAATACGACAGTGTTTGATGTTTGTTGTTGAACAACTAAACCGTCAAAGAAACTCCCTCTCACTAAGTTGATCTTTCTCTACACCCTAGCTATGACTGTAACACTACATCCTGCACCCTCTCCTTTCCTTCTCTCTGAACGGTATGCTTTGTCTGTACAGCGAGCGAGAAACAATACTTTTCACTGCATCCCAATACATGTGACCAGAATACATCAAATCAAATTCCCTCACAGATTAATCACAGAATTCCCATCGGATATGGGAATATCCCACAGCACATGGAGAGGCCATTCGGCCCAATGGGGCGATGTTGGTCTTCAAACTCAATAACTGGACCATCTGGGAGTCTGGGAACTGCACACTGATGTCCCGGCCACATCCATCATGGCCAATCCACCTAACCTGCACATCTTTGGACACTAAGGGGCAATTTAGCATGGCCAATCCACCTAACCTGCACATCTTTGGACACTAAGGGGCAATTTAGCATGGCCAATCCACCTAACCTGCACATCTTTGGACACTAAGGGGCAATTTAGCAAGGCCAATCTACATAACCTGCAGACTAAGGGGCAACATAGCATGGCCAATCTACCTAACCGACAGGCCAAGGGCAATTTAACAAGGCCATTCTACCTTACCTGCATATCTTTGGATATTAAGGGGCAATTTAGCATGGCCAATCCACCTAACCTGCACATCTTTAAACACTAAGGGGCAATTTAGCATGGCCAATCCACCTAACCTGCACATCTTTGGACACTAAGGGGCAATTTAGCAAGGCCAATCTACATAACCTGCAGACTAAGGGGCAATATAGCATGGCCAATCTACCTAACCGACATGCCAAGGGCAATTTAGCATGGCCATTCTACCTTACTTGCATATCTTTGGATATTAAGGGGCAATTTAGCACAGCCAATCCACCTAACCTGAACATCTTTAGACTGTGGGAGGAAACTGGAGCACCCGGGGGAAACCCACGCAGACTCGGGGAGAACGTGCAAACTCCACAGACAGACAGTGACCCGAGCCGGGAATCAAACCCAGGTCCCTGGCACTGTGAGGCAGCAGTGCTAACCCACTGTGCCACCCTGCCGCCTTCAGGGAAGGAAATCTGCCATCCTTACCCGGTCTGGCCGACAGGTGGTCGACTCTTAACTGCCCCGCTGAAATGGGCCGAGTGAGGCACTCAGTTCAAGGGGCAATTAAGGATGGGCAACAAACTCTGGCCCAGCCGGCGACGCCCACATCACGAGGAAGAGGAAAAGAAAAGAAAGTGCAGGTTGTTCTTGTTTCTCAGAGGGCCCTGAACTTCGATTAGTTCCAACTTGCATTCTGTGAAGCAACCACGTCAAAATTCACCATCAAACAGGGAGAAATAGAGGCAGACGGACAGGTAATCTTTAGCAAGCATTCCACACGGATCAAAACGCACGTAGTAACAGAGTAGAGACGTCTTTCTGCCTACCCTTCCTCCCACTGACTCAAACATCAAAAAGAAAGCCCTTCTTTTTGATACTAGAAGCCCCATAGTGCAGAAGGAGGCCATTCGGCCCATCGGGTCTGCGCCGACCACAATCCCACCCAGGCCCTATTCCCGTAACCCCACATATTTACCCTGCTAGTCCCCCAGTACTAGGGTCAATTTAGCATGACCAATCAAGCTAACCCGCACATCTTTGGACACAAAGGGGCAATTTAGCATGGCCAGTCCACCTAACCCGCACATCTTTGGACACTAAGGGGCAATTTAGCACAGCCAATCCACCTAACCCGCACATCTTTGGACACTAAGGGGCAATTTAGCATGGCCAATCCACCTAACCCGCACATCTTTGGACACTAAGGGGCAATTTAGCATGGCCAATCCACCTAACCTGCACATCTTTGGACACTAAGGGGCAATTTAGCACAGCCAATCCACCTAACCCGCACATCTTTGGACACTAAGGGGCAATTTAGCATGGCCAATCCACCTAACCTGCACATCTTTGGACACTAAGGGGCAATTTAGCACAGCCAATCCACCTAACCCGCACATCTTTGGACACTAAGGGGCAATTTAGCATGGCCAATCCACCTAACCTGCACATCTTTGGACACTAAGGGGTAATTTAGCATGGCCAATCCACCTGACCTGCACATCTTTGGAGTGTGGGAGGAAACCGGAACACCCGGAGGAAACCCACACAGACACGGGGAGAACGTGCAGACTCCACACAGACAGTGTGGTAAACCACTGTTAGCTTATTGCCTGTGTGTGTGTGACATGCCTGGACACGTTCCTGCCGGCCCTGCCTGAGACTCCTCCCTCCCCTGGTCCAGGTATAAAGGTGACTGCTCCCCACCCCCCTGCCTCAGTCTCTGGACCAGTTCATCGGCATGGGTGTGCTCCAAATCTTTTTCTAATAAAAGCCTATTTGTTCTTGCATACAAACTAGTCTTTGCTCGATTGATGGTGCATCAGACAGTGACCCAAGCCAGGAATCGAACCCGGGTCCCTGGCGCTGTGAGGCAGCAGTGCTAACCACGGTGCCGCCCCCATCTCAAGATGGTTCCTACAAATCAAAAAGTTACCACTGCACCCTCGCCTCGTTCATAAAGGCAAAATGCTGCGGATGCTGGAATCTGAAACAGAACTGGAAAATGCTGGAAAATCTCAGCAAACCAGCCTCCCATCCATTGACTCTGTCTACACTTCCCGCTGCCTCGGCAAAGCAGCCAGCATAATCAAGGACCCCACGCACCCCGGACATTCTCTCTTTCACCTTCTTCCGTCAGGAAAAAGATACAAAAGTCTGAGGTCACATACCAACCGACTCAAGAACAGCTTCTTCCCTGCTGCTGTCAGACATTTGAATGGACCTACCTCGCATTAAGTTGATCTTTCTCTACACCCTAGCTATGACTGTAACACTACATTCTGCACACTCTCCTTTCCTTCTCTATGAACGGTATGCTTTGTCTGTATAGCGCGCAAGAAACAATACTTTTCACTGTATGTTAATACATGTGACAATAATAAATCAAATCAAATCAAAAATTCTGACAGTCTGTGGAGAGAGAATGGAGTCAATGTTTCGATGACCCTTCGTCAGATTCTGTCAAATCTGCTGTGATTTTCCAGCATTTTCTGTTCACGTCTTCCCCCTCTCGTTCATGATTGACAGGTCACCTTCAGCTGGCCTCAGGTGGTGCCATAGGCCTTGAAGGGACAGTCCCTCTTAACTCCAACTGGGCAGCGTGCAGGGCTGAAAATCAACATAAATAAAACGGGTATTTCTTTTGCCAGGGACCCGGGTTCGATTCCCGGCTTGGGGTCACTGTCTGTGTGGAGTTTGCACGTTCTCCGCCGCGTCTGTGTGGGTTTCCTCCGGGTGCTCCGGTTTCCTCCCACTGTCTGAAAGACGTGCTGGATAGCTGGTAAATTCTCTCTCAGTGTAACCCGAACAGGCGCCGGAGTGTGGGCGACCAGGGGATTTTCACAGCAACTTCGTTGTAGTGTTAATGTAAACCTTACTTGTGACACTAATAAATAAACTTGAAGGGGTGGCACAGTGGGTCAGCACTGCTGCCTCACAGCACCAGGGACCCGGGTTCGATTCCCAGCTCGGGTTACTGTATGTGTGGAGTTTGCACGTTCTCCCCGTGTCTGCGTGGGTTTCCTCCGGGTGCTCTGGTCTCCTCCCACTGTCTGAAAGATGTGCAGGTCAGGTGGATTGGCCATGATAAATTATCCCTTAGTGTCCAAGCATGTGCATGTTAGGGGGATTGGCCATGCTAAATTGCCCCTTAGTGTCCAAAGATGTCCAGGTTACGTGGATTGGCCATGCTAAATTGCCCCTTAGTGTCCAAAGATGTTCAAGTAAGGTGGATTGGCCATGCTAAATTGCCCTTAGTGTCCAAGGATGTGCAGGTTAAGTGGATTGGCCATGCTAAATTGCCCCTTAGTGTCCAAGGATGTGCAGGTTAGGTGGATTGGCCGTGCTAAATTGCCCCTTAGTGTCTAAGGATGTGCAGGTTAAGTGGATTGGCCCTGCTAAATTGCCCCTTAGTGTCTAAGGATGTGCAGGTTAGGTGGATTGGCCGTGCTAAATTGCCCCTTAGTGTCCAAGGATGTGCAGGTTAGGTGGATTGGCCATGCTAAATTGCCCCTTAGTGTCTAAGGATGTGCAGGTTAAGTGGATTGGCCCTGCTAAATTGTCCCTTCGTGTCCAAAGATGTGCAGGTTAGGTGGATTGGCCATGCTAAATTGCCCCTTAGTGTCCAAAGATGTCCAGGTGTGGTGGATTGGCCATGCTAAATTGCCCCTTCGTGTTCAAAGATGTGTAGGTTAGGTGGATTGGCCATGCTAAATTGCCCCTTAATGTCGGGGGGATGAGCAAGGTTAAATGTGCGGCGTTACTGAGATGGGGCCTGGGTGGGATTGTGGCGGGTGCAGACTCGATGGGCCGCACGGCAGGGATCCTATGATTTCTGGAGTTACCAAGACACAAAGGGAGCGAGAGGAGATGGAGACTTTGCCAAGGGGGTTAAGAGAGGAAGGTATCAAGCCACACAATACAGGTTGTCTGGCCCAGAGTCTGAGCGCTTTGTCTGCTCTTAGCTCTCTCCTTCTACACAGTGGCAGTTCTGTTACACACAGCCCCGCATTATATTCGCTCAATTTACTCCATTTTACACAGTTGCAGAGCCGTTCAGTGGAGCGGAAAATCAGCGAGCTGCAAAAGTGAGATGCGGTGGCGCTCCCGAACTGCAGATGCCTCCGACAGATTTCTTATTTATTTATATATTCGCACCAGCTTCCATCCACCACCCCCCCCACCCCACAACCCCCACCACCCCACCCACAGTCCTCGCTCTCACACAACAAGTGCTCCAGCCCCCAATCTCGCTGCTCAGTACAAGGCTGCCTTTAAGAGGAGGAGGTGATGTATCGCAGACTGGCAGGCAGGACAGGGGCGGTACGGACTGGGGGAGAGTTCAGATTCAGATCCCGAACAGCTGCCTCTCTTCTGTTTTAGTTTTTTTTCCAAAGTTTTATTTCTTAACATCACAAGTCGGCTGACATTAATGCTGCAATGAAGTTACTGTAAAAATCCCCCAGTCGCCACACTCCGGCGACTGTTTGGGTACACTGAGGGAGAATTTAGCACGGCCAACGCACCCTAACCAGCACGTCTTTCGGACTGTGGGAGGAAACCCACGCAGACACGGGGAGAAAGTGCAGACAGTGACCCAGGCCGGGAATCGAATCTGGGTCCCTGGCGCTGTGAGAGCTTTGTTAACCAGCTACAGCACAGGGTTAGACACAGAGTAAAGCTCCCTCTGCACTGTCCCCCATCAAACACTCCCAGGACAGGTACAACACAGGGTTAGACACAGAGTAAAGCTCCCTCTGCACTGTCCCCACCAAACACTCCACTCACATTGTCTGTACCTTTCAGACTTGATTAGCTGTAAAGACTCGCATTCCAATCATTATTCTGTAAATTGCATTGTGTCTTATGTGCCCTGTTTGTGAACAGAATTCCCACTCACCTGACGAAGGAGCAGCGCTCCGAAAGCGAGTGGCGTTTGCTACCAAATAAACCTGTTGGACTTTAACCTGGTGTTGTGAGACTTCTTACTGTGCCCACCAAACACTCCCAGGACAGGTGCAGCATGAGGTTAGATACAGAGTAAAGCTCCCTCTACACTGTCCCCCATCAAACACTCCCAGGACAGGTACAGCACGGGGTTAGATACAGAGTAAAGCTCCCTCTACACTGTCCCCCATCAAACACTCCCAGGACAGGTACAGCACGGGGTTAGATACAGAGTAAAGCTCCCTCTACACTGTCCCCCATCAAACACTCCCAGGACAGGTACAGCACGGAGTTAGATACAGAGTAAAGCTCCCTCTACACTGTCCCCCATCAAACACTCCCAGGACAGGTACAGCACGGAGTTAGATACAGAGTAAAGCTCCCTCTACACTGTCCCCCATCAAACACTCCCAGGACAGGTACAGCACGGAGTTAGATACAGAGTAAAGCTCCCTCTACACTGTCCCCCATCAAACACTCCCAGGACAGGTACAGCACGGAGTTAGATACAGAGTAAAGCTCCCTCTACACTGTCCCCCATCAAACACTCCCAGGACAGGTACAGCACGGAGTTAGATACAGAGTAAAGCTCCCTCTACACTGTCCCCCATCAAACACTCCCAGGACAGGTACAGCACGGGGTTAGATACAGAGTAAAGCTCCCTCTACACTGTCCCCCATCAAACACTCCCAGGACAGGTACAGCACGGAGTTAGATACAGAGTAAAGCTCCCTCTACACTGTCCCCCATCAAACACTCCCAGGACAGGTACAGCACGGAGTTAGATACAGAGTAAAGCTCCCTCTACACTGTCCCCCATCAAACACTCCCAGGACAGGTACAGCACGGGGTTAGATACAGAGTAAAGCTCCCTCTACACTGTCCCCCATCAAACACTCCCAGGACAGGTACAGCACGGAGTTAGATACAGAGTAAAGCTCCCTCTACACTGTCCGCCATCAAACACTCCCAGGACAGGTACAGCACGGAGTTAGATACAGAGTAAAGCTCCCTCTACACTGTCCGCCATCAAACACTCCCAGGACAGGTACAGCACGGGGTTAGATACAGAGTAAAGCTCCCTCTACACTGTCCCCCATCAAACACTCCCAGGACAGGTACAGCACGGAGTTAGATACAGAGTAAAGCTCCCTCTACACTGTCCGCCATCAAACACTCCCAGGACAGGTACAGCACGGAGTTAGATACAGAGTAAAGCTCCCTCTACACTGTCCGCCATCAAACACTCCCAGGACAGGTACAGCACGGGGTTAGATACAGAGTAAAGCTCCCTCTACACTGTCCCCATCAAACACTCCCAGGACAGGTACAGCACGGGGTTAGATACAGAGTAAAGCTCCCTCTACACTGTCCCCATCAAACACTCCCAGGACAGGTACAGCACGGAGTTAGATACAGAGTAAAGCTCCCTCTACACTGTCCGCCATCAAACACTCCCAGGACAGGTACAGCACGGGGTTAGATACAGAGTAAAGCTCCCTCTACACTGTCCGCCATCAAACACTCCCAGGACAGGGACAGCACGGGGCTAGATATAGAGTAAAGCTCCCTCTACATTATCTCAACAATGGCTATATTGAAAAATTGGAAACACATTCAGTCCCCAGTTGACTGCAACAATGTCCTAACTATAGACTTGTAAAAAGTCTTCACATCCTGGAGTCACTCCTTGATTCATGCACTCCTGGCTCCGGGTAGTTGGCTCATATCTCGCAATATCATAAGAGCCACTTCCATTCCCCAACCCTCTGATGTTTGTCACTGCGCTGATGAGAATGGAGGGATTTTGTTCTGATGTTAACCTGGACCAGGAAGGACCCAGATATCTCACTTCATCTTGGAGGCACAAGGGGCAATACGACTCCCCCAGCTTTTATATTTATTCATTTGTGGAACATGGGCATTGCTGGCTGGCATTTATTGCCCATCCCTAGTTGCCCTTGGAGGGCAGTTGAGAGTCAACCACGTTGCTGTGGCTCTGGAGTCACATGTAGGCCAGACCGGGTAAGGACGGCAGATTTCCTTCCCTGAAGGACATTAGTGAACCAGATGGGTTTTTCCGACAATGGTTTCATGGTCATTAGTAGATTCTTAATTCTGACTGAGTATCTTACCCAGGCCCCCTTCCCCCAACCCCCGTCCCAACCCTGTAACCCATTTACCATGGTCAATCCACCTAACCTGCACATCTTTGGACAGTAAGTGGCAATTTAGCATGGCCAATCCACCTAACCCGCACATCTTTGGACTGTGGGGGGAAACCGGAGCACCCGGAGGAAACCCATGCAGACACGGGGAGAACGCGCAGACTCCACACAACCAGTCACCCAAGCTGGGAATCGAACCCAGGTCCTTGGGGCTGTGAGACTGCAGTGCTAACCACTGTGCGGCCCCTCTTGTAGAAGAGGGAGTTGGGGGGGGGGGGGGGTCCTGGTGCCATGGCCAATATTTATCCCTCAATTCATGGCCCAGCGCGAGCTGATCCGATTATTGCCACATGACGTATTGTGGGATCTTGCTGTGCACAAATTGGCTGCAGAGTTTCCTACAAGAGTCAGCACTTCAAAAAAAACGTAGACTCCATCAGCGACAAAGTGATCGTGGTAGGTGCCATACAAACGCAAGTCCTCGCTCAGAAAATTAAACATTTTTTTTTGCCCACAAACTTTTCTCAAAACGGAGCGAGGCTTCAATCCGCCCGGAGAAGACGGAGCTGGCTCCCAGACTGGGAACTCCGGCATCACAGCCCGTCCCCTCGTAGTGGACTGGACTTGAACCCGGCCGTTTGAATCTGAATTCTCCAGCAATCACTTCCTACTCAGAGCCACAAAGAGCCATTGTGGCGTCAGGCACTGCCTGCAGGCACTCCCCCCCCCCCCCCGCCACTCCCCCGCCACTCCCCCCCCCCCCCGCCACTCCCCCGCCACTCCCCCCCCCCGCCACTCCCCCCCCCCCCGCCACTCCCCCCCCCCCCCCACTCCCCCCCCCCCCCCGCCACTCCCCCCCCCCCCGCCACTCCCCCCCCCCCCCCGCCACTCCCCCCCCCCGCCACTCTCCCCCCCCCCCCCGCCACTCCCCCCCCCCCCCGCCACTCCCCCCCCCGCCACTCCCCCCCCCCGCCACTCCCCCCCCCCCGCCACTCTCCCCTCCCCCGCCACTCTCCCCCCCCCCGCCACTCTCCCCCCCCCCGCCACTCTCTCCCCCCCCCCCCGCCACTCTCCCCCCCCCCACCCCCCGTCACTCTCCCCCCCCCCCACCCCCGCCACTCTCCCCCCCCCCGCCACACTCCCCCCCCCCCCCGCCACACTCCCCCCCCCCCCGCCACACTCCCCCCCCCCCGCCACACTCCCCCCCCCCCCGCCACACTCCCCCCCCCCCCCCCGCCACACTCCCCCCCCCCCGCCACACTCCCCCCCCCCCGCCACACTCCCCCCCCCCGCCACACTCCCCCCCCCCCCCCCGCCACACTCCCCCCCCCCCCCCCCCCGCCACACTCCCCCCACCCCCGCCACACTCCCCCCCCCCCCCCCGCCACTCTCCCCTCCCCCCCGCCACACTCCCCCCACCGCCACTCTCCCCCCCCCCCACCGCCACTCTCCCCTCCCCCCCACCGCCACTCTCCCCTCCCCCTCACCGCCACTCTCCCCTCCCCCCCACCGCCACTCTCCCCTCCCCCCCACCGCCACTCTCCCCTCCCCCCCACCGCCACTCTCCCCTCCCCCCCACCGCCACTCTCCCCTCCCCCCCACCGCCACTCTCCCCTCCCCCCCACCGCCACTCTCCCCTCCCCCCCACCGCCACTCTCCCCTCCCCCCCACCGCCACTCTCCCCCCCCCCCCACCGCCACTCTCCCCTCCCCCCCACCGCCACTCTCCCCTCCCCCCCACCGCCACTCTCCCCTCCCCCCCACCGCCACTCTCCCCTCCCCCCCACCGCCACTCTCCCCTCCCCCCCACCGCCACTCTCCCCTCCCCCCCACCGCCACTCTCCCCTCCCCCCCACCGCCACTCTCCCCTCCCCCCCACCGCCACTCTCCCCTCCCCCCCACCGCCACTCTCCCCTCCCCCCCACCGCCACTCTCCCCTCCCCCCCACCGCCACTCTCCCCTCCCCCCACCGCCACTCTCCCCTCCCCCCCACCGCCACTCTCCCCTCCCCCCCACCGCCACTCTCCCCTCCCCCCCACCGCCACTCTCCCCTCCCCCCCACCGCCACTCTCCCCTCCCCCCCACCGCCACTCTCCCCTCCCCCCCACCGCCACTCTCCCCCCCCCCCCACCGCCACTCTCCCCTCCCCCCCACCGCCACTCTCCCCTCCCCCCCACCGCCACTCTCCCCTCCCCCCCACCGCCACTCTCCCCTCCCCCCCACCGCCACTCTCCCCTCCCCCCCACCGCCACTCTCCCCTCCCCCCCACCGCCACTCTCCCCTCCCCCCCACCGCCACTCTCCCCTCCCCCCCCACCGCCACTCTCCCCTCCCCCCCACCGCCACTCTCTCCCCCCCCCACCGCCACTCTCTCCCCCCCCCCCACCGCCACTCTCTCCCCCCCCCCACCGCCACTCTCTCCCCCCCACCGCCACTCTCTCCCCCCCACCGCCACTCTCTCCCCCCCACCGCCACTCTCTCCCCCCCACCGCCACTCTCTCCCCCCCACCGCCACTCTCTCCCCCCCACCGCCACTCTCTCCCCCCCACCGCCACTCTCTCCCCCCCACCGCCACTCTCTCCCCCCCACCGCCACTCTCTCCCCCCCACCGCCACTCTCTCCCTCCCACCGCCACTCTCTCTCTCCCCCGCCACTCTCTCTCTCCCCCCGCCACTCTCTCTCTCCCCCCGCCACTCTCTCCCTCCCCCCGCCACTCTCTCTCTCCCCCCGCCACTCTCTCTCTCCCCCCGCCACTCTCCCCCCCCGCCACTCTCCCCCCCCGCCACTCTCCCCCCCCGCCACTCTCCCCCCCCCCGCCACTCTCCCCCCCCCCGCCACTCTCCCCCCCCCCGCCACTCTCCCCCCCCCCGCCACTCTCCCCCCCCCCCCGCCACTCTCCCCCCCCCGCCATTCTCCCCCCCAGCAGTCACAGCAACTTCCAATTCAACCACTCTATTTCCCACTCACCCACTCTGACACACACACACTCATCGACACACACACACAGACACACACACACATGCAGACACACACACACACACATAGACACACACACGCACACAGATAGACACGCACACACACACAGATAGATACACACACAGGTAGACACACACACACACAGACAGACATGCACACACAGATAGATACACACACACACAGATAGATACACACACACACAGACAGACACATACGCAGACAGACACACACACACACACAGATAGATACACACACACACAGATAGACACACACACACAGATAGACACACACACACAGATAGACACACACACACGCAGACAGACACACACACACGCAGACAGACAGACAGACAGACAGACAGACAGACAGACAGACAGACACACACACACACACGCACACACACACACACACACACACACAAGGAGGAAAGTATTCTGGGCAGAGGACGAAAAAAATATTGATTTTTGCATCCATCAGTTTGTGCCCAGAGCAATGTGTCAATAGTGAGGCAGCACGGCCAGGAATTCACTCCGACACCACTTCATTCAAACTGTCCACACAAACAGTTCTGGAATCCCAGAGAGAGGAGGAGAGAGTGAGGTCTGCCATTGGGACAGCTCGTTCCTCACTGTTTAATGGGCAGTGCAGCACGGTCACTGCTGCAAGGGAAGAAATGCAACCGATACCTCGCACAGCAAGATCCCACAAGCAATGCTGAACCGTAACCAGCACAGCTCACCAACTCCGCTTCCCTCAACAGATGCTGCCTGACCAGCGGCGCTTTAGTACAGCACGGGGTTAGATACAGAGTAAATCTCCCTCTACACCGTCCCCCATCAAACACTCCCAGGACAGGTACAGCACGGGGTTAGATACAGAGTAAAGCTCCCTCTACACTGTCCCCCATCAAACACTCGCAGGACAGGTACAGCACGGGGTTAGATACAGAGTAAATCTCCCTCTACACCGTCCCCCATCAAACACTCGCAGGACAGGTACAGCACGGGGTTAGATACAGAGTAAATCTCCCTCTACACCGTCCCCCATCAAACACTCCCAGGACAGGTACAGCACGGGGTTAGATACAGAGTAAAGCTCCCTCTACACTGTCCCCATCAAACACTCCCAGGACAGGTACAGCACGGGGGTAGAAACAGAGTAAAGCTCCCCCTACACTGTCCCCATCAAACACTCCCAGGACAGGTACAGCACGGGGTTAGATACAGAGTAAAGCTCCCTCTACACTGTCCCCATCAAACACTCCCAGGACAGGTACAGCACGGGGGTAGAAACAGAGTAAAGCTCCCTCTACACTGTCCCCATCAAACACTCCCAGGACAGGTACAGCACGGGGTTAGATACAGAGTAAAGCTCCCTCTACACTGTCCCCATCAAACACTCCCAGGACAGGTACAGCACGGGGTTAGATACAGAGTAAAGCTCCCTCTACACTGTCCCCATCAAACACTCCCAGGACAGGTACAGCACGGGGTTAGATACAGAGTAAAGCTCCCTCTACACTGTCCCCATCAAACACTCCCGGGGCAGGTACAGCACGGGGTTAGATACAGAGTAAAGCTCCCTCTACACTGTCCCCATCAAACACGCCCAGGACAGGTACAGCACGGGGTTAGATACAGAGTAAAGCTCCCTCTACACTGTCCCTATCAAACACAGTAAGAAGTCTCACAACACCAGGTTAAAGTCCAACCAGTTTATTTGGTAGCTAAAACCACTAGCTTTCGAAGCGCTTGCTTCTCCTTCATCAGGTGAGTGTCACGCTTGGGCAGAGCAGGAGCCCATACCAAGCTGTGGTACATCCGGAAAGAGTGCTTTCTATGGTGCATCCGTAGAAGTTGGTGAGAGTCGTAGTGGATATGCTGAATTTCCTTAGTCTTCTGAGAAATGGTGTTGTGCATTGTGTGTGTGTGCATGTTTAAGAGTGCTGTCTGGCTGCTGTCATGAGTGTGTTTATGGTGTCCGTGTGCTAGTGCATGTTGTGTGCGTGTGTCATGCAGTGCACACACGTGAGTAGGGTTGCCAACTCTGGCTGGACATAGTCCGGAAGATATCGGCATAAGTGCCATCACCGCACAGATTTGCTGAGCCAGGTAGCCTCCATCTGGCCAGTATCTTTTATACAAAGAGTCAGAGAGATATACAGCACGGAAACATAAGAACATAAGAAATGGGAGCAGGAGTAGGCCATCTAGCCCCTCGAGCCTGCCCCGCCATTCAATAAGATCATGGCTGATCTGAAGTGGATCAGTTCCACTTACCCGCCTGATTCCTATAACCCCTAATTCCCTTACCGATCAGGATTAGGCTACTGAGTCTGAAACAGGACCTTTGGCCCAACTCACAGAAGATAGGAGCAGTTGGAGGCCATTCGGCCCTTCGAACCTGCTCCCCCATTCATCACGATCATGACTGATCGTCCAACTCAATAACCTAATCCTGCTTTCTCCCCATAACCTTTGATCCCATTCGCCCCAAGTGCTATATCCAGCCGCCTCTTGAATACATTCAATGTTTTGGCATCAACTCCTTCCTGTGGTAATGAATTCCACAGGCTCATCACTCTTTGGGTGAAGAAATGTCTCCTCACCTCCGTCCTAAATGGTCTACCCCGAATCCTCAGACTGTGACCCCCTGGTTCTGGGCACTCCCCCGCCATCGGGAACATCCTCCCTGCATCAACCCTGTGAAGTCTGATTCTGTGCGACACTGAGTGAGAGTGAATGAATCTGTCCCCAATAAATCCCACCACCGAGCCCAAAC
>NW_027591695.1:32500-57500 GCF_964213995.1 Mustelus asterias
CATATGACAATAATAAATCAAATCAAATCAATAAAACATGGACTTGTGGGGTGAAAAATTGAGGTTGAGATATCATGATGTGGTGGAAACAGAGGTCAACTTATACACTAAATAGATGCAAAAACAAAATGGAGGTGTCATATACAACTAGTCAACTTATACATGTTTACCCTATTTTAACAATAAACATGATTTATTTGATTTATTATTGTCACATGTATTGGTACACAGTGAAAAGTATTGTTTCTTGCGCGCTATAAAGACAGAGCATACCGTTCAGAGAGAAGGAAAGGAGAGGGTGTGATGCACTATCAATCGAGCAAAGACTAGTTTGTATGCAAGAACAAATAGGCTTTTATTCGCAAAAGACTTGGAGCACACCCATGCTGATGAACTGGTCCAGAGACTGAGGCAGGGGGGTGGGGAGCAGTCACCTTTATACCTGGACCAGTGGGGGGGAGGAGTCTCAGGCAGGGCCGGCAGGGGCATGTCCAGGCATGTCACACACACACAGGCAATAAGCTTAATGTGGTTTACCACAGAGTGCAGAATGCAGTGTTACAGTCATAGCTCGGGTGTAGAGAAAGATCAACTTAATGTGAGGTAGGTCCATTCAAAAGTCTGACAGCAGCAGGGAAGAAGCTGTTCTTGAGTCGGTTGGTACGTGACCTCAGAATTTTGTATCTTTTTCCCCAACGGAAGAAGGTGGAAGAGAGAATGTCCGGGGTGTGTGGGGGTCCTTGATTATGCTGGCTGCTTTGCCACGGCAGTGGGAAGTGTAGACAGAGTCAATGGATGGGAGGCTGGTTTGCGTTCTAAATAAATCTTTGCGACTGGTATTACTACACCAGGGCATGAGGTAATGTCTTCAATCCCAACAATAAGTCCAACGGTTGCAACCATCATTATTTTTACCATATGTAGGGAGAGAGTGACGTGGTGATAATGTCATTGAACTGGTAATCCAGAGGCCCCAGGCTAATGCTCTGGGGGACATGCGTTCAAATCCCACCTTGGCATCTGGTGGAATTTAAATTCAATGAATAAAATCTGGAATTGAAAGCTAGCCTCGGTAATGGTGACCGTGAAACTATCACCGATTGTCGTAAAAACCCATCTGGGTCACTAATGTCCCTTTAGGGAAGGAAATCTGCTGTCCTTACCCGGTCTGGCCTACATGTGACTCCAGACACACAGCAATGTGGTTGACTTTTAACTGCCCTCTGAAATGGCCGAGTGAGACACTCAGTTCAAGGGGCAACTAGGGGTGGGCAACAAATGCCGGCCCAGCCGGCGACGCCCACATCTCAGGAAAGAATAAAAACACAAAAAGGTGACAAGATAAATTATTCTGAAGACTTTTCTTAGATCAGAAAAGTCAATAGGCTTCTGATAATTTTACACATTTTAAGTTACACTTTGTTTGGCAAACTTACTGACAAAATTGACAGTTTAAAAAGTCACAAATGCAATAATTCAGAGCATTATAATTTAGAAGTTGCCTCGAATCATATAGTAAGAAGTCTCACAACACCAGGTTAAAGTCCAACAGGTTTATTTGGTAGCAAATACCATAAGCTTTCGGAGCACAGCTCCTTCGTCAGATGGAGTGGATATCTGTTCTCAAACAGTGCACAGACACAGAAATCAAATTACAGAATACTGATTAGAATGCAAATCTCTACAGCCAGCCAGGTCTTAAATGTACAGACAATGTGGGTGGAGGGAGCATTCAACACAGGTTAAAGGGATGTGTATTGTCTCCAGACAGAACAGCTAGTGAAATTCTGCAAGTCCAGGAGGCAAGCTGTGGGGGTTACTGATAATGTGACATAAATCCAACATCCCGGTTTAGGCCTGTGACGGGCATTCAGCCTTGGATCTTCAGGTAAGTGTTCTCCAAGGCGGCCTTCACGACACACGACAGCGCAGAGTCGCTGAGCAGAAACTGATAGCCAAGTTCCGCACACATGAGGACGGCCTAAACCGGGATGTTGGATTTATGTCACATTATCAGTAACCCCCCACAGCTTGCCTCCTGGACTTGCAGAATTTCACTAGCTGTTCTGTCTGGAGACAATACACATCTCTTTAACCTGTGTTGAATGCTCCCTCCACCCACATTGTCTGTACATTCAAGACCTGGCTGGCTGTAGAGATTTGCATTCTAATCAGTATTCTGTAATTTGATTTCTGTGTCTGTTTGCACTGTTTGAGAACAGATAACCACTCCATCTGACGAAGGAGCTGTGCTCCGAAAGCTTATGGTATTTGCTACCAAATAAACCTGTTGGACTTTAACCTGGTGTTGTGAGACTTCTTACTGTGCTTACCCCAGTCCAACGCCGGCATCTCCACATTGAATCATATATACATGCATTTCATTTATCATATGTGCAAATTACACATTCATACAATCCCTACAGTGCAGAAGGCGGCCATTCAGCCCAAGGAGCCTGCGTGAACAACAATCCCACCCAGCCCCAATCCCTGTAACACCATGTACTTACCCTGCTAAACCCCCTGAAACTAAGGGGGAATTTAGCATGGCCAATCCCCCGAACCTGCATATCTTTGGACACTAAGGGGCAATTTAGCATAGCCAATCAACCTAACCTGCACACCTTTGGAAACATAAAAAAACATAGAAAAACGTAGAAAAACTACAGCACAAATAGGCCCATCGGCCCCACAAGTTGTGCCAAACATATCCCTACCTTTTAGGCCTACCTATAACCCTCCATCCTAATAAGTCCCATGTACTCATCCAGGAGTCTCTTAAAAGTCCCTATTGAGTTTGCCTCCACCACCACTGACGGCAGCCGATTCCACTCGCCCACCACCCTCTGTGTGAAAAACTTCCCCCTAACATTTCCCCTGTACCTACCCCCCCAGCACCTTAAACCTGTGTCCTCTCGTAGCAGCCATTTCCACCCTGGGAAAAAGCCTCTGAGTGTCCACCCGATCTATGCCTCTCAACATCTTATATACCTCTATTAGGTCTCCTCTAATCCTACGTCTCTCCAAGGAGAAAAGACCGAGCTCCCTCAGCCTATCCTCATAAGGCATGCCACTCAATCCAGGCAACATCCTTGTAAATCTCCTCTGCACCCTTTCAATCATTTCCACATCCTTCCTGTAATGAGGCGACCAGAACTGAGCACAGTACTCCAAGTGGGGTCTGACGAGGGTCTTATATAACTGCATCATTATCCCCAGACTCCTAAACTCAATCCCTCGATTGATAAAGGCCAGCACACCATACGCCTTCTTAACCACCTCCTCCATCTGCGGGGCCGATTTTAGAGCCCTATGGACCCGGACCCCAAGGTCCTTCTGATCCTCTACAGTACTAAGAGTCTTTCCCTTAATATTGTACTCCTTCATCCCATTTGACCTGCCAAAATGAACCACTACGCATTTATCTGGGTTGAAGTCCATCTGCCACTTGTCCGCCCAGTCTTGCATCCTATCTATGTCCCTCTGTAACTTCTGACATCCCTCCAGACTATCCACAACCCCACCAACCTTGGTGTCATCGGCAAACTTACCAACCCATCCCTCCACTTCCTCATCCAGATCATTTATGAAAATGACAAACAGCAAGGGTCCCAGAACAGATCCCTGGGCACACCACTGGTGACCGACCTCCATTTAGAAAAAGACCCATCTATACCCACTCTCTGCCTCCTTTGGGCAAGCCAGTTCTGGATCCACAGGGCAGCAGCCCCTTGGATCCCATGCCCTCTCACTTTTTCTAGAAGTCTTGCATGGGAGACCTTATCGAACGCCTTGCTAAAATCCATATAAACCACATCTACCGCTTTCCCTTCATCAATGTGTTTAGTCACATTTTCGAAGAACTCCAGCAGGCTCGTAAGGCACGATCTGCCCTTGACAAAGCCATGCTGAGTATTCTTGAGCATACTAAACCTCTCTAAATGCTCATAAATCCTGTCCCTCAGGATCTTCTCCAACAGCTTACCAACCACTGAGGTTAGACTCACCGGTCGGTAATTTCCTGGGCTATCCCTATTCCCCTTCTTGAAAATAGGAACCACATCCGCAATCCTCCAATCCTCCGGCACCTCTCCCGTCTCCATCGACGATGCAAAGATCATTGCCAAAGGCTCTGCAATCTCTTCCCTCGCCTCCCACAGTAACCTGGGGTACATCCCATCCGGACCCGGCGACTTATCTATCTTGATGCCATTCAAAGATTCCAGCACAACCTCTTTCTTAAAGTCCACATACTCAATCTTTTCAGTCCACCGCACGCCCGCAGTACATCCACCCAGGTCCTTCTCCTCTGTGAAAACCGAGGCAAAATACTCATTGAGCACCTCTGCCATTTCTACTGGTTCCGTACAGACTTTCCCACCTTCACCTTTTATAGGCCCTATTCCGTCACGTCTCATCCTTTTACTCTTCACATATTTATAGAACGCCTTAGGGGTCTCCTTAATCCTACCTGCCAAGGCCTTCTCGTGACCCCTTTGGACACCAAGAGCAATTTAGCATGGCCAATCCACCTAACCTGCACATCTTTGGACACTAATGGGCAATTTAGCATGGCCAATCCACCCAACCTGCACACCTTTGGACACTAAGGGGCAATTTAGCATGGCCAATCCACCTAACCTGTACATATTTGGACACTAAGGGGCAATTTAGCATAGCCAATCCACCTAACCTACACATCATTGGACACTGAGGGGCAATTTAGCATGGCCAATCCACCTAACCTGCACATCTTTGGACACTAATGGGCAATTTAGCATGGCCAATCCACCCAACCTGCACACCTTTGGACACTAAGGGGCAATTTAGCATGGCCAATCCACCTAACCTGTACATATTTGGACACTAAGGGGCAATTTAGCATAGCCAATCCACCTAACCTACACATCATTGGACACTGAGGGGCAATTTAGCATGGCCAATCCACCTAACCTGCACATCTTTGGACTGTGGGAGGAAACCGGAGCACCCGGAGGAAACCCACGCAGACACGGGGAGAACGTGCAGACTCCACACAGACAGTGACCCGAGGCTGGAATTGAACCGGGTCCCTGGCGCTGTGAGGCAACAGTGCTAACCACTGCTAAATGCACGTTGTCATATTCCTATAAATGGCTTTATATGATGTGATTTTTTCATACCAGTCCCAACTTAAAATGAACCGGTGGAAAAAAACCTCCATTCTTTGTTTTAAATTCATTCATGGGTCATGAGCGTCGCTGGCTGGGTCAGCATTTATTGCCCATCCCTAGATGCCTGAGGGGCAGTTAAAGGTCAACCATATTGCTGTGGCTCTGGAGTCTCATGTAGGCCAGACCGGGTAAGGACGGCAGATTTCCTTCCCCAAAGGACCAGATGGGTTTTCCCGACAATGGTTTCACGGACATCAGTAGATTCTTAATTCCAGATGTTTGTTATTCAAATTCCACCATCCGCCGTGGCGGGATTCGAACCCGAGTCCCCCAGAACATTAAGTTCCGAATTAATAACCTCGCGATAATACCGCCAGGCCAACGCCTCCCCTCCCCTTCGAATTTCTCCTCAGAATCCAGTTGTTGCGGGGGATAAAAATCTCCACAACTGGGCGGCAATATTTATTATGACAGGACGACAGTTTTCAGGGGACCGTGAGTTGGCAGTGGAGAGAAATCGGGACATTTTGTTTGGATTAGAGAGAGTTATCCTGATCGTGCTGTATTCCCCTTGGTCCTTTCTGCTGTGGGGGAGGGGGCAAGGACTCGCAGCTAAATCATTATAAAGTAAAGACTAAGATGATTTATTTACCAATCTTCATATTAAATTCTGCAGATACTTGAGAGTGAGTTACAGGCTGGAATCTAATCTAGGGATTCAGGTGGTTTATATATAGAATAATGAATAACCGGGAGCGAGCTACAGACCTGGTGAGGCCAGTTACCGTTTCACACAGGGCGACAGTAACAGATACAGATCTGTCGCTGTATAACACTGGGGTACAGTACTGGTGGGGATGGGTCTGTCGCTGTATAACACTGGGGTACAGTACTGGTGGGGACGGGTCTGTCACTGTATAACACTGGGGTACAGTACTGGTGGGGACGGGTCTGTCGCTGTATAACACTGGGGTACAGTACTGGTGGGGACGGGTCTGTCGCTGTATAACACTGGGGTAGAGTACTGGTGGGGACGGGTCTGTCGCTGTATAACACTGGGGTAGAGTACTGGTGGGGACGGGTCTGTCACTGTATAACACAGGGGTACAGTACTGGTGGGGACGGGTCTGTCGCTGTATAACACTGGGGTAGAGTACTGGTGGGGACGGGTCTGTCGCTGTATAACACTGGGGTAGAGTACTGGTGGGGACGGGTCTGTCACTGTATAACACAGGGGTACAGTACTGGTGGGGACGGGTCTGTCGCTGTATAACACTGGGGTAGAGTACTGGTGGGGACGGGTCTGTCGCTGTATAACACTGGGGTAGAGTACTGGTGGGGACGGGTCTGTCACTGTATAACACTGGGGTACAGTACCGGTGGGGACGGGTCTGTCGCTGTATAACACTGGGGTAGAGTACTGGTGGGGACGGGTCTGTCACTGTATAACACAGGGGTACAGTACTGGTGGGGACGGGTCTGTCGCTGTATAACACTGGGGTAGAGTACTGGTGGGGACGGGTCTGTCGCTGTATAACACTGGGGTAGAGTACTGGTGGGGACGGGTCTGTCACTGTATAACACAGGGGTACAGTACTGGTGGGGACAGGTCTGTCACTGTATAACACTGGGGTACAGTACTGGTGGGGACAGGTCTGTCACTGTATAACACTGGGGTACAGTACTGGTGGGGATGGGTCTGTCGCTGTATAACACTGGGGTACAGTACTGGTGGGGACGGGTCTGTCACTGTATAACACAGGGGTACAGTACTGGTGGGGACAGGTCTGTCACTGTATAACACTGGGGTACAGTACTGGTGGGGACAGGTCTGTCACTGTATAACACTGGGGTACAGTACTGGTGGGGACGGGTCTGTCACTGTATAACACTGGGGTACAGTACTGGTGGGGACGGGTCTGTCATCGTATAACACTGGGGTACAGTACTGGTGGGGACGGGTCTGTCGCTGTATAACACTGGGGTACAGTATTGGTGGGGACGGGTCTGTCACTGTATAACACTGGGTACAGTACTGGTGGGGACAGGTCTGTCACTGTATAACACTGGGGTACAGTACTGGTGGGGACGGGTCTGTCACTGTATAACACTGGGGTACAGTACTGGTGGGGACGGGTCTGTCATTGTATAACACTGGGGTACAGTACTGGTGGGGACGGGTCTGTCGCTGTATAACACTGGGGTACAGTACTGGTGGGGACGGGTCTGTCACTGTATAACACTGGGGTACAGTACTGGTGGGGACGGGTCTGTCACTGTATAACACTGGGGTACAGTACTGGTGGGGACGGGTCTGTCGCTGTATAACACTGGGGTACAGTACTGGTGGGGACGGGTCTGTCACTGTGTAACACTGGGGTACAGTACAGGTGGGGACGGGTCTGTCGCTGTATAACACTGGGGGACAGTACTGGTGGGGACGGGTCTGTCACTGTATAACACTGGGGTACAGTACTGGTGGGGACGGGTCTGTCGCTGTATAACACTGGGGTACAGTACTGGTGGGGACGGGTCTGTCGCTGTATAACACTGGGGTACAGTACTGGTGGGGACGGGTCTGTCGCTGTATAACACTGGGGTACAGTACTGGTGGGGACGGGTCTGTCGCTGTATAACACTGGGGTACAGTACTGGCGGGGACGGGTCTGTCGCTGTATAACACTGGGGTACAGTACTGGTGGGGACGGGTCTGTCGCTGTATAACACTGGGGTACAGTACTGGTGGGGACGGGTCTGTCGCTGTATAACACTGGGGTACAGTACTGGTGGGGACGGGTCTGTCGCTGTATAACACTGGGGTACAGTACTGGTGGGGACGGGTCTGTCGCTGTATAACACTGGGGTACAGTACTGGTGGGGACGGGTCTGTCGCTGTATAACACTGGGGTACAGTACTGGTGGGGATGGGTCTGTCGCTGTATAACACTGGGGTACAGTACTGGTGGGGACAGATCTGTCGCTGTATAACACTGGGGTACAGTACTGGTGGGGACGGGTCTGTCACTGTATAACACTGGGGTACAGTACTGGTGGGGACAGATCTGTCGCTGTATAACACTGGGGTACAGTACTGGTGGGGACACATCTGTCGCTGTATAACACTGGGGTACAGTACTGGTGGGGACGGGTCTGTCGCTGTATAACACTGGGGTACAGTACTGGTGGGGACGGGTCTGTCGCTGTGTAACACTGGGGTACAGTACTGGTGGGGACGGGTCTGTCACTGTATAACACTGGGGTACAGTACTGGCGGGGACGGGTCTGTCGCTGTATAACACTGGGGTATAGTACTGGTGGGGACGGGTCTGTCACTGTAGAACACTGGGGTACAGTACTGGTGGGGACGGGTCTGTCGCTGTATAACACTGGGGTATAGTACTGGTGGGGACGGGTCTGTCACTGGGTAACACTGGGGTACAGTACTGGTGGGGACAGGTCTGTCGCTGTATAACACTGGGGTACAGTACCTGTGGGGACGGGTCTGTCGCTGTATGACACTGGGGTACAGTACTGGTGGGGACGGGTCTGTCACTGTATAACACTGGGGTACAGTACCTGTGGGGACGGGTCTGTTACTGTATAACACTGGGGAATAGTAATGGTGGGGATGGGTCTGTCACTGTATAACACTGGGGTACAGTACCTGTGGGGACGGGTCTGTTACTGTATAACACTGGGGTACAGTACTGGTGGGGACGGGTCTGTCACTGTATAACACTGGGGTACAGTACTGGTGGGGATGGGTCTGTCACTGTATAACAATGGGGTACAGAACCTGTGGGGACGGGTCTGTTTTTGTGCAACACTGGGGTACAGAACCTGTGGGGATGGGTCTGTCACTGTATAACACTGGGGTACAGTACTGGTGGGGACGGGTCTGTCACTGTATAACACTGGGGTACAGTACTGGTGGGGATGGGTCTGTCACTGTATAACACTGGGGACAATACTAGTGGGGACGGGTCTGTCACTGTATAACACTGGGGTACAGTACTGGTGGGGACGGGTCTGTCACTGTATAACACTGGGGTACAGTACTGGTGGGGACGGGTCTGTCGCTGTATAACACTGGGGTACAGTACTGGTGGGGACGGGTCTGTCGCTGTATAACACTGGGGTACAGTACTGGTGGGGACGGGTCTGTCACTGTATAACACTGGGGTACAGTACTGGTGGGGACGGGTCTGTCGCTGTATAACACTGGGGTACAGTACTTGTGGGGACGGGTCTGTCACTGTATAACACTGGGGTACAGGACTGTTGGGGATGGGTCTGTCACTGTATAACACTGGGGTACAGTACTGGTGGGGACGGGTCTGTCACTGTATAACACTGGGGTACAGTACTGGTGGGGACGGGCCTGTCACTGTATAACACTGGGGTACAGAACCTGTGGGGACGGGTCTGTCACTGTATAATACTGGGGTACAGTAATGGTGGGGACGGGTCTGTCACTGTGTAACACTGGGGTACAGTGCTGGTGGGGACGGATCTGCCACTATATAATACTGGGTTACAGTACCTGTGAGGACGGGTCTGTTACTCATAGAATCATAGAAACCCTACAGTGCAGAAGGAGGCCATTCGGCCCATCGAGTCTGCACCGACCACAATCACACCCAGGCCCTACCCCCACATATTTACCCGCTAATCCCTCTAACCTACGCATCTCAGGATTCTAAGGGGCAATTTGTAACCTGGCCAATCAACCTAACCCGCACATCTTTGGACTGTGGGAGGAAACCGGAGCACCCGGAGGAAACCCACGCAGACACGAGGAGAATGTGCAAACTCCCACACAGACAGTGACCCAAGCTGGGAATCGAACCCAGGTCCCTGGAGCTGTGAAGCAGCAGTGCTAACCACTGTGCTATCGTGCCGCCCTACTGTGCAACACTGGGGTACAGTAATGGTGGGAATGGGTCTGTTGCTGTATAACACTGGGGTACAGTACTGGTGGGGATGGGTCTGTCACTGTGTAACACTGGGGTACAGTACTGGTGGGGATGGGTCTGTCACTGTGTAACACTGGGGTACAGTACTGGTGGGGACAGGTCTGTCACTGCATAACACTGGGGTACAGTACTGGTGGGGACGGGTCTGTCACTGTATAACACTGGGGTACAGTACTGGTTGGGACAGGTCTGTCACTGTATAACACTGGGGCACAGTACTGGTGGGGACGGGTCTGTCGCTGTATAACACTGCAGTACAGTACTGGTGGGGACTGGTCTGTTGCTGTATAACACTGGGGTACAGTACTGGTGGGGACGGGTCTGTCCCTGTATAACACTGGGGTACAGTACTGGTGGGGACGGGTCTGTCACTGTATAACAGTGGAGTACAGTACCGGTGGGGATGGGTCTGTCGCTGGGTAACACTGGGGTACAGTACTGGTGGGGGCGGGTCCGTCGCTGTATAACATTGGGGTACAGTACTGGTGGGGACGGGTCTGTCACTGTATAACACTGGGGTACAGTACTGGTGGGGATGGGTCTGTCACTGTATAACACTGGGGTACAGTACTGGTGGGGACGTGCCTGTCACTGTATAACACTGGGGTACAGAACCTGTGGGGACGGGTCTGTCACTGTATAATACTGGGGTACAGTAATGGTGGGGATGGGTCTGTTGCTGTATAACACTGGGGTACAGTACTGGTGGGGATGGGTCTGTGGCTGTATAACACTGGGGTACAGTACTGGTGGGGACAGGTCTGTCACTGTATAACACTGGGGTACAGTACTGGTGGGGACAGGTCTGTCACTGTATAACACTGGGGTACAGTACTGGTGGGGACGGGTCTGTGGCTGTATAACACCGGGGTACAGTGCTGGTGGGGACGGATCTGCCACTATATAACACTGGGTTACAGTACCTGTGAGGACGGGACTGTTACTCATAGAATCATAGAAACCCTACAGTGCAGAAGGAGGCCATTCGGCCCATCGAGTCTGCACCGACCACAATCCCACCCAGGCCCTACCCCCACATATTTACCCGCTAATCCCTCTAACCTACGCATCCCAGGATTCTAAGGGGCAATTTGTAACCTGGCCAATCAACCTAACCCGCACATCTTTGGACTGTGGGAGGAAACCGGAGCACCCGGAGGAAACCCACGCAGACACGGGGAGAATGTGCAAACTCCACACAGACAGTGACCCAAGCCGGGAATCGAACCCAGGTCCCTGGAGCTGTGAAGCAGCAGTGCTAACCACTGTGCTATCGCGCCGCCCTACTGTGCAACACTGGGGTACAGTACTGGTGGGGATGGGTCTGTCGCTGTATAACACTGGGGTACAGTACTGGTGGGGACGGGTCTGTCACTGTATAACACTGGGGTACAGTACTGGTGGGGACGGGTCTGTCACTGTATAACACTGGGGTACAGTACTGGTGGGGACGGGTCTGTCACTGTATAACACTGGGGTACAGTACTGGTGGGGATGGGTCTGTCACTGTATAACACTGGGGTACAGTACTGGTGGGGACGGGTCTGTCACTGTATAACACCGGGGTACAGTACCGGTGGGGACGGGTCTGTCGCTGTATAACACTGGGGTACAGTACTGGTGGGGACGGGTCTGTCGCTGTGTAACACTGGGGTACAGTGCTGGTGGGGACGGGTCTGTCACTGTATAACACCGGGGTACAGTACTGGTGGGGACGGGTCTGTCACTGTATAACGCTGGGGTACAGTACCGGTGGGGACGGGTCTGTCGCTGTATAACACTGGGGTACAGTACCGGTGGGGACGGGTCTGTCGCTGTATAACACTGGGGTACAGTACCGGTGGGGACGGGTCTGTCGCTGTATAACACTGGGGTACAGTACTGGTGGGGACGTGTCTGTCACTGTATAACACTGGGGTACAGTAATGGTGGGGACGTGTCTGTCACTGTATAACACTGGGGTACAGTACTGGTGGGGACGGGTCTGTCACTGTATAACACTGGGGTACAGTACTGGTGGGGACGTGTCTGTCGCTGTATAACACTGGGGTACAGTACTGGTGGGGACGTGTCTGTCACTGTATAACACTGGGGTACAGTAATGGTGGGGACGTGTCTGTCGCTGTATAACACTGGGGTACAGTACTGGTGGGGACGGGTCTGTCACTGTATAACACTGGGGTACAGTACTGGTGGGGACGGGTCTGTCACTGTATAACACTGGGGTACAGTACTGGTGGGGACGGGTCTGTCTCTGTATAACACTGGGGTACAGTACTGGTGGGGACGGGTCTGTCTCTGTATAACACTGGGGTACAGTACTGGTGGGGACGGGTCTGTCCCTGTATAACACTGGGGTACAGTACTGGTGGGGACAGGTCTGTCACTGTATAACACTGCAGTACAATACTGGTGGGGACGGGTCTGTCACTGTATAACACTGTGGTACAGTACTGGTGTGGACGGGTCTGTCACTGTGTAACACTGGGGTACAGTACTGGTGGGGATGGGTCTGTCACTGTATAACACTGGGGTACAGTACCGGTGGGGACGGGTCTGTCGCTGTATAACACTGGGGTACAGTACCGGTGGGGACGGGTCTGTCGCTGTATAACACTGGGGTACAGTACCGGTGGGGACGGGTCTGTCGCTGTATAACACTGGGGTACAGTACTGGTGGGGACGGGTCTGTCGCTGTATAACACTGGGGAACAGTACTGGTGGGGACGGGTCTGTCGCTGTATAACACTGGGGTACAGTACTGGTGGGGACGGGTCTGTCGCTGTATAACACTGGGGTACAGTACTGGTGGGGACGGGTCTGTCACTGTATAACACTGGGGTACAGTACTGGTGGGGACGGGTCTGTCGCTGTATAACACTGGGGTACAGTACTGGTGGGAATGGGTCTGTCACTGTATAACGCTGGGGTACAGTACTGGTGGGGACGGGTCTGTCACTGTATAACACTGGGGTACAGTACTGTTGGGACGGCTCTGTCGCTGTATAACACTGGGGTACAGTACTGGTGGGGACGGGTCTGTCGCTGTATAACACTGGGGTACAGTACTGGTGGGGACGGCTCTGTCGCTGTATAACACTGGGGTACAGTACTGGTGGGGACGGGTCTGTCGCTGTATAACACTGGGGTACAGTACTGGTGGGGACGGGTCTGTCGCTGTATAACACTGGGGTGTAGTACTGGTGGGGACGGGTCTGTCACTGTACAACACTGGGGTACAGTACTGGTGGGGACGGGTCTGTCGCTGTATAACACTGGGGTACAGTACTGGTGGGGACGGGTCTGTCGCTGTATAACACTGGGGTACAGTACTGGTGGGGACGGGTCTGTCGCTGTATAACACTGGGGTACAGTACTGGTGGGGACGGGTCTGTCGCTGTATAACACTGGGGTACAGTACTGGTGGGGACGGGTCTGTCGCTGTATAACACTGGGGTACAGTACTGGTGGGGACGGGTCTGTCGCTGTATAACACTGGGGTACAGTGCTGGTGGGGACGGGTCTGTCGCTGTATAACACTGGGGTACAGTACTGGTGGGGACGGGTCTGTCGCTGTATAACACTGGGGTACAGTACTGGTGGGGACGGGTCTGTCGCTGTATAACACTGGGGTACAGTACTGGTGGGGACGGGTCTGTCGCTGTATAACACTGGGGTACAGTACTGGTGGGGACGGGTCTGTCGCTGTATAACACTGGGGTACAGTACTGGTGGGGACGGGTCTGTCGCTGTATAACACTGGGGTACAGTACTGGTGGGGACGGGTCTGTCACTGTATAACACTGGGGTACAGTACTGGTGGGGACGGGTCTGTCGCTGTATAACACTGGGGTACAGTACTGGTGGGGACGGGTCTGTCGCTGTATAACACTGGGGTACAGTACTGGTGGGGACGGGTCTGTCACTGTATAACACTGGGGTACAGTACTGGTGGGGACGGGTCTGTCGCTGTATAACACTGGGGTACAGTACTGGTGGGGGCGGGTCTGTCACTGTATAAACTGGGGTACAGTACTGGTGGGGACGGGTCTGTCGCTGTATAACACTGGGGTACAGTACTGGTGGGGACGTGTCTGTCACTGTATAACACTGGGGTACAGTACTGGTGGGGACGGGTCTGTCGCTGTATAACACTGGGGTACAGTACTGGTGGGGACGGGTCTGTCGCTGTATAACACTGGGGTACAGTACTGGTGGGGACGTGTCTGTCACTGTATAACACTGGGGTACGGTACTGGTGGGGACGGGTCTGTCACTGTATAACACTGGGGTACAGTACTGGTGGGGACGGGTCTGTCGCTGTATAACACTGGGGTTCAGTACTGGTGGGGACGGGTCTGTCACTGTATAACACTGGGGTACAGTACTGGTGGGGACGGGTCTGTCACTGTATAACACTGGGGTACAGTACTGGTGGGGACGGGTCTGTCACTGTATAACACTGGGGTACAGTACTGGTGGGGACGGGTCTGTCGCTGTATAACACTGGGGTACAGTACTGGTGGGGACGGGTCTGTCGCTGTATAACACTGGGGTACAGTACTGGTGGGGACGGGTCTGTCGCTGTATAACACTGGGGTACAGTACTGGTGGGGACGGGTCTGTTGCTGTATAACACTGGGGTACAGTACTGGTGGGGACGGGTCTGTCGCTGTATAACACTGGGGTACAGTACTGGTGGGGACGTGTCTGTCACTGTATAACACTGGGGTACAGTACTGGTGGGGACGGGTCTGTCGCTGTATAACACTGGGGTTCAGTACTGGTGGGGACGGGTCTGTCACTGTATAACACTGGGGTACAGTACTGGTGGGGACGGGTCTGTCAGCAATAATCGGATGAATTATTCTGTATGATTATCTCACAAGCAGGGTGTTAAGTTTTGTAAGGTTATTCCTCCTCTGCACTGATGGAAGATTACTAACTATGATTGCCGGTGTCCCTGGTCTCGCCTAACGCTGACACAATGGACTGTTACTAAGAAGACACTTACCACTGACGATTCTAATCAAGGCAGCAAGCTAAAATAAACCTGTTCAGAGTTATAATTTTTGATCCCAGCAAACCGCAGGTCTCTGCGAAATCTAACTCGACAACCCTGGCAGTCTCAGTGATCACCATTAATACCCACAGCCTGTACAAACTCAAATAGTTAATTAAAATCCGTCCCCAGCTAGTGCCCCTCTGGGAGCCCGTCTCCTGCTGTGACTGAACTGGGAATGTGGGATGCCGGCTTAAAGGGGCATCGCTGCACCCCCCCCCCCCCCCCCCCACCTCCCCTCCCCCTGCCACCCAACCCCCAAAGCCCACCCTCAGCCCACTTCCCAGGCTGCTGCACAACAGCACAATCTACGCCTTGTTCTGCTCAAAGGGTTAAGCGACTTCACAAGCGTCACGGTGCCCACAGCACTCGGCTGCGAACCATTTACCCGCCCTGCCCCTCGCAACCCCCTGCACGAGAAGGAAAAAGGGGGACAGAAGCAGGCCGCTTGGCCCCACTGGTTCATGCTATCCCTCCGGCCCCACTGCCAACCTCCTCCATCTGCTCCTGTCAGCTTATCCGGCGGTATGGCGGCACAGTGGGTTAGCACTGCTGCCTCACAGCGCCAGGTGTTCGGGTTCGATTCCCGGCCTCGGGTCACTGTCTGTGGGGAGTCTGCACGTTCTCCCCGTGCCTGCGTGGGTTTCCTCTCATAGTCCGAAAGACGTACTGGTTAGGGTGCATTGGCCGTGCTAAATTCTCCCTCAGTGTTACCCGAACCGGCGCCGGAGTGTGGCGACTCGGGGATTTTCACAATAACTTCATTGCAGTGTTAATGTCAAGCCTACTTGTGACTAATAAATAAACTTTACTTTTGCCATCAGCCTCCGCGGCTCTCGCTATTCATGGGAGCTTGCTGTGCACAAAATGACTGTCGCCTCTCCCACAATGCAACAGTGGTTGCATCGAGGACCTAAAAGGGTGCCATGCAAATTCAAACCTTTCTTCATTTCTCCCTTACCCAGCTTCCCCATCAGTGCGTTTACATTGCTTGCTCCAGCCATTCCGGATGGGAGCCGGTTCCACAACCTATCCCACTCTCCTCAGTGTAAAGACGCTTCTCCTGAAATTCCCATTGGATTTATTAGTGCCTGTCTCACTGAGGGGAAACATCGTCTCAACATCTACTGGATAGAACCCTAACCCCCCAATCCCAATATTCAAATGAAAGTTCTCGCCTCTGCTTCATTCTTTCATGGGATGTGGGCGTCGCTGACTGGGCCAACATTCTTTAAAGTTTATTTATTAGTGTCGCAAGTAAGGCTTACATTAACACTGCAATGAAGTTACTGTGAAAAATCCCCTAGTCGCCACACTCCGGCGCCTGTTCGGGGACACTGACGGAGAATTTAGCACGGCCAATGCACCCGAACCAGCAAGTCTTTTTTTGGACTGTGGGAGGAAACCGGAGCACCCGGAGGAAACCCACGCAGACACGAGGAGAATTTCCAGACTCCACACAGACAGTGACCCGAGCCGGGAATCGAACCCGGGTCCCTGGCGCTGCGAGGCAGCAGCGCTAACCCACTGTGCCACCGTGCCGCCCACCCTCAATTGCCCCTTGAACTGAGTGTCTCCCGGCTGTTTCAGAGGGCAGTTGAGAGTCAACCACATTGCTGTGGGTCTGGAGTCACATGTAGGCCAGGCCGGGGTAAGGAGGGCAGATTTCCTTCCCTAAAGGGACATTAGTGAACCAGATGGGTTTTTACATTGTCACCATTGCGACATTCCAGATGCAGGGGAGGTGATTGGCCTAGTGGTATTATCGCTAGAATATTAATCCAGAAACTCAGCTGATGTTCTGGGGGACCCGGGTTCGAATCCCGCCACGGCAGATGGTGGAATTTGAATTCAATAAAAAATATCTGGAATTAAGAATCTACTGATGACCATGAAACCATTGTCGGAAAAACCCATCTGGTTCACTAATGTCCCTTTAGGGAAGGAAATCTGCCGTCCTTACCCGGTCTGGCCTACATGTGACTCCAGAGCCACAGCAATGTGGTTGGCTCTCAAATGACCGAGCGAGACACTCAGTTGTCATCACCACCTTCTCAAGGGGCAACTAGGGATGGGCAAGAAATGCTGGCCCAGCCAGCGACACCCATGTCCCGCGAACGAATAAAAAAACAAACCAACAATCCTACCACTGAAAAAGGACAGAGGCAACAAACAGGGAACATCATCACCCCCCCCCTCCAGTTTCCCATTCACGTCACACATCATCCTCACTTGGAAACACATCAGCTGTTCCCTCAGTATAGCTGGAGCGGCACGGTGGCACAGTGGGTTAGCACTGTTGCCTCACAGCGCCAGGGACCCGGGTTCGATTCCCGGCTTGGGTCACTGTCTGTGCGGAGTCTGCACATTCTCCCCGTGTCTGTGTGGGTTTCCTCCGGGTGCTCCGGTTTCCTCCCACAGTCTGAAAGACGTGCGGGTTAGGGTGCATTGGCCGTGCTAAATTCTCCCTCAGTGTTACCCGAACAGGAGTGTGGCGACGGGGGGATTTTCACAGTAACTTCATTGCAGTGTTAATGTAAACCTTATTTGTGACTAATAAATAAACTTACTTTAAAAAATAAAATATCTGGAATTAAGAATCTACTGATGACCATGAAACCATTGTCGGAAAAACCCATCTGGTTCACAAATGTCCCTTTAGGGAAGGAAATCTGCTGTCCTTACCCGGTCTGGCCTACATGTGACTCCAGAGCCACAGCAACGTGGTTGACTCTCAACTGCCCTCGGGCAACTAGGGATGGGAAATAAATGCTGGCCCAGCCAGCGACGCCCATGTCCCACAAATGAATTTTTAAAATGTGATTTGAATTCCAAAAACTGCCCGTGGTGGGATTTGAACCCATGTCCCCACGGCATTAATCCGGGTTTCTGGATTACTGGCCAAGTGACATTACCACTCTGCCACCATCTCCCCCACAGCAGCTGCGCTGGTTTACTTGGTGAGTGGGCAGTCTGGTCACAGTCGCTGTGTAGGCCACAGGCTTCAGGCCCTGTTTCCTACAGAATTAACTGGTGTTTGCCAGAGTCTCCCTTAAGAAAAGAAGCTCCGTTGATAAAGCGCCTGGACCTCCCAAAGTACTTTACAGTCAATAAAGTACGTCTTCGGCATGTAATCAGGGTTGCAATAACGGAAATGGAGCAGGAAATTAGCATACGGTCCGACACATTTGAGGTAATGACCACATAAACTGTTCTCAGCCGATGTTAAGTGAGGGATAAATGTCGACCAAGACACTCGGAGAACTCCCCTGCCCATAGAATCACGAGAGTGCAGAAGGAGGCCATTCAGCCTGCACCAATAATAATCCCACCCAGGCCCTATCCCAAGAACCCCACATATTTACCCTGATAATCCCCTGACACTAAGGGGCAATTTAGCATGGCCAATTCACCTAACCTGCACATCTTTGGACGCTAAGGGGCAATTTAACATGGCTAATTCACCTAACCCGCACATCTTTGGACTGTGGGAGGATACTGGAGAATCTGGAGGAAATCCACGCAGACACGAGGAGAACGTGGGATTAGCGGGGTAAATACATGGGGATAGGGTCTGGGTGGGATGCTCTGTCGGAGAGTCAGTGCAGGCCCGATGGGCTGAATGGCCTCCTTCTGCGCTGTAGGGATGCTTTGACTCTGCCTCCGTGACAAGGGAGTCACCGTTCCCTAGGCTACGGCAGGAAAAGATCAAGAAGGAAAAGGGGGCGGCACAGTGGTTAGGGCTGCTGCCTCACGACGCCAGGGACCCGGGTTCGATTCCCGGGCTTGGGCCACTGTCTGTGTGGAGTTTGCACATTTTCTCCGTGTCTGCATGGGTTTCCTCCCACAGTCCGAAAGACGTGGTGGTTAGGTGGATTGGCCGTGCTATGTTCTCCCTCAGTGTACCCGAACGGTACAGACTCAATGGGCTGAATGGCCTCCTTCCACGCTGTATGATTCTATGATTCTATCTGTATGGAGTGCTTTGATGAGCCTGGTACAAAATTGTGCCCAATTCAGCAGCAGTAACGCGGCAATTCTTATACTATTTGCATACTTGTGACACTAATAAATAAACTTAAAAACACACTCCTTATAGCTGCAATGCTCCATCCCCGGCAACATCCTGGTGAACCTCCTCTGGTCCCATTAGCAGCCAAATTTTTTGTTTTGGACTTGCACTCTGCTGAACAAAGACTTATGTAAAATTAAATCTAGCTTCTCTCCGTGACCTTGAAGATTAAGTAGAGGAACTCCAAGCCGGTGATGGGAACCTTTGAACAAGTGCCAGCCAGTTAACAGAGAATGAGGACCATAAACTATTGCTAAGGAACGGCGAGTGGACGAACTACAGTCGTGACCAGGATTTCAAACAGCCCTTAAACCTCCGCCTGAGGATTACGGCGAGTAAATTAGAGAGGGTTAAGATTGCAATCAGTGTCCTATTTTCAAAAAGAAAAGGCTATTTTTCACATCACAATTAAACATCGAGGGTTCCACAATGAGGGTTCCTCAATAAAAATCTGCAGTTCAAATGAATTTCCCCCCCTCCCCCAAGATAACAAGGATTGTGACTTCCACAAAAAGGAGGATGACTTCTATTTTCTTCTCATTTTTGACATTCATTGGGCCACAATATGTGACTCTCACCACTTTTTACACACACGTCAGGGAAAGTATCCTTTCCCGGATGTATCACAGCTTGGTATGGGGCTCCTGCTCTGCCCAAGACAGCAAGAAACTACAAAGGGTTATGGTCGTAGCCCAGTCCATCACACAAACCAGCCTCCCATCCATTGACTCCGTCTACACTTCCTGCTGTCTCGGCAAAGCAGCCAGCATAATTAAGGACCCCCACGCACCCCGGACATTCTCTCTTCCACCTTCTTCCATCAGGAAAAAGATACAAAAATCTGAGATCACGTACCAACCGACTCAAGAAAAGCTTCTTCCCTGCTGCCGTCAGACTTTTGAATGGACCTACCATATATTGATCACTGAATGGACATTCTTAGCACTTTCTCAGACTTCTGTATCCTCATTTACATTCCCTTTCTCCAATTCCACATTTCCTTCCCCACCCCAGTAGTACAAATCTCTGCCGATTCTCTTTGCTCTGACGATGGGTCATCCAGACTCGAAACGTTGACTCTATTCTCTCTCTCCACAGATGCTGTCAGACCTGCTGAGATTTTCCACCATTTTCTGTTTTTGTTTCAGATTCCAGCATCCGCAGTTTTTTGCTTTAACATTGTATTAAGTTGATCTTTCTCTACACCCTAGCTATGACTGTAACACTACATTCTGCACTCCTTCCTTTCCTTCTCTATGAATGGTATGCTTTGTCTGTAGAGCGCGCAAGAAACAATACTTTTCACTGTATGTTAATACATGTGACAACAATAAATCAAATCAGAACAACACTACATTCTGCGCCCTCTCCTTTCCTTCTCCCCTGTATACTCTATGAACGGTATGCTTTGTCTGGAAAACGCGCAAGAAACAATACTTCTCACTGCATCCTGGTACTTGTGACAATAATAAATCGAATCAAAAACTTGCATCCAAACTGCACACTTAATGGATCAAAACTGCCCCAAGGGGTTTCACAAAGGTGGTAAATCAGGCAAATAAAAAAGCGTTTAGACGGTTACATGGGCAAGATGGGTATAGAGGGATATGGGCCAAACGTGGGCAATTGGGACTAGCTTAGGGGTTTAAAAAAGGGGTGGCATGGACATGTTGGGCCGAAGGGCCTGTTTCCATGCTGTAAACATCTATGACTCTAAAATCTAAGTAAAGTAAAGTTTATTTATTAGTCACAAGTCGGCTTACATTCACCCTGGAGTGAAGGTACTGTGAAAATCCCCTAGTCGTCACACTCCGGCGCCTGTTCGGGTACACTGAGAGAGAATTTAGCACGGCCAATGCACCCTAACCAGCACGTCTTTGGAGTGTGGGTGGAAACTGGAGCACCCGGAGGAAACCCACGCAGATACGGACTCCGCACAGACAGTGACCCAAGCCGGGAATCGAACCCGGGTCCCTGGCGCTGTGAGGCAGCAGTGCTAACCCACTGTGCTACTGTGCCGCCCCACCGAGAGGGGCACGCGTCAGACAGGCGAGAGCACTCCTGACTGGTGCAGCTTTGGTCTCCGTACCTAAGAAAGGATATACTTGCCACAGAGGGTGAGCATCACTGGGCTGGTACTGGGTTTAGCTCAGTGGGCTGGACAGCTGGTTTGTGACACAGAGCAATGCCAACTGCGTGGGTTCAATTCCCGTACCGGCTGAGATTATACATAAAGGTCCCATCTTCTCGACCTTGCCCCTCGCTTGAGGTGTGGTGACCCTCAGTTTAAATCACCACCGGTCAGCTCTCTCCCTCACAGGGTAGACCAGCCTGTGGTCACCTGGGACTCTGGTGATTTTATTCTTACTGGGGTTGGTGGACTGTCCTATGAGGGACCTGGGTTCGAAACCAGGCTCGGGTCACTGCCTGTGTGGAGTTTGCACATTCTCCCCGTGTCTGTGTGGGTTTCCTCCGGGTGATCCGGTTTCCTCCCACAGTCCAAAGATGTGTGGGCTAGGTTGATTGGCCATTCTAAATTGCCCCTTAGTGTCCCGGGATGCGTAGGTTAGAGGGTAAATATGTAGGGATATGTGGATAGGGCCTGGGTGGGATTGTGGTTGGTGCAGACTCGATGGGCCGAATGGCCTCTTTCTGCACTGTAGGATTCTATGATTCTAGGAGAGATTAAATCGACCGGCCTTATATTCACTGGAGTTTCGAAGGATGAGGGGTCTGATTGAAGCATATAAAATTCTAACAGGGTTGGACGGACTAGACGGGGAGGATGTTTTCCCTGGTTGGGGAATCTGGAACCAGGGGACACAGTCTCAGGATACGGGGCGGGAGGCCGTTTAGGACTGAGATGAGGAGAATCTTCTTCAGTCGGAGGGTGCGGAAGCTGTGGAATTCCGCAGAAGGCTGTGGAAGCTCAGTCACTGAATATATTCAAGAAAGAGACAGATAATTTTGAGATTTTAATGGCATCAAGGGACATGGAGAGAAAGTGGGAATATGGGATTGAGATCGAGGATCAGCCACGATCGTATTGAACAGCGGGGCAGGCTCAAAGGGCCGAATGGTCTACTCCTGCTCCTACTTTCTACAGTAAGAAGTCTCACAACACCAGGTTAAAGTCCAACAGGTTTATTTGGTAGCAAATACCACACCACAACCTACTTTCTACAACAGGTGATCACAGGCTTGTCCAAGCAGGTCGCTTTAAAGTCCAAAGTTGTGCAGGTTAGGTGGATTGGCCATGCTAAATTGCCCCTTAGTGTCCAAAGATGTGCAGATTAGGTGGATTGGCCATGCTAAATTGCCCCTTACTGTCCAAAGATGTGCAGATTAGGTGGATTGGCCATGCTAAATTGCCCCTTACTGTCCAAAGATGTGCGGGTTAGGTGGATTGGCCATGCTAAATTGCCCCTTAGTGTCCAAAGATGTGCAGGTTAGGTGGATTGGCCATGCTAAATTGCCCCTTAATGTCCAACAATGTGCAGGTTAGGTGGATCGGTCATGCTAAGATGTGTGGGGTTATGGAGATAGTATGGAGTAGAGGACCTGAGTAAGATACTCAGAGTTGGTGCGGACTTGATGGGCCTAATGGCCTCCTGGCCACTTTCCAGAACTTTCTCCACAGCAAGACACAAGTGGAGAGCCAAGTATTGTTTGAAAAGCTGAGTGATTCTGTCTCTGTCCCCCTTTCAGGCAGTGAGATTGCGAGACCCACCACATCCACTGTGGGTTTAATAATTACTCCCAAACCCCTTTGAACCCTCTGCCAAGTACTTACAGCGAGACCCACTGGATACTGACCTCTCTCTCACAAAGGAGGTACTTCTTTCTCATCCACTCTATCTCGGCCCTCCTCAATTTTTTCCTCTGCTTAAATTTCTTACTCTGTTCCAGAGAAAACAAACCCAGTTTTTTTTTTATTCGTTTGTGGGACATGGGCGTCGCTGGCTGGGCCAGCATTTATTGCCCATCCCTAGTTTCCCTTGGAGGGTAGTTGAGAGTCAACCACATTGCTGTGGCTCTGGAGTCACATGTAGGCCAGACCGGGTAAGGATGGCAGATTTCCTTCCCTAAAGGGACATTAGTCTCTTAAAAGCTAAAGGGATCTGGGAGGATTGAGAGGAGATTAGAGAGAGGGGAAAGAAGTTTTTTTATTTATTCGTAAGTAAGGTTTATAATTAACACTGCAATGAAGTTATTGTGAAAATCCCCTAGTCGTCACACTCCGGCGGCTTTTCGGGTACACGGAGGGAGAATTTAGCACAGCCAATGCGTCTTTCGGACTGTGGGAGGAAACCGGAGCACCCGGAGGAAATCCACGCAGACACGGGGAGAACGTGCAAACTCCACACAGACAGTGACTCAAGCCAGGAATCGAACCCGGGTCCCCGACACTGTGAGGCAGCAGTGCTAACCCACTGAGCCACCCCACGTGGCCTCGATGTGATTTGCAAACAGTGCTGAGGGTTTTAAAGTGCATATATTATAAATAAAATGGGTCTGGCATCAATAGGGTGGCACAGTGGTTGGCGCTGCTGCCTCACAGCGCCAGGGACCTGGGTTCGATTCCCAGCTTGGGTCACTGTCTGTGTGGAGTTTGCACATTCTCCCCGTGTCTGCGTGGGTTTCCTCCGGGTCCTCCGGTTTCCTCCCACAGTCTGAAAGACGTGCTGGTTAGGACGCATTGACTTGAACAGGCGCCGGAGTGTGGCGACCAGGGGAATTTCACAGTAACTTCATTGCAGTGTTAACGTAAGACTTACTTGTGACTAATAAATAAACTTTAAAGTACTTTTACTTTTTACCGTTTGCATCAACATTTGGAGTTGCGAATGCCGTGAGAAAGCATGGGCCAAGGAAGGGCCCTTTGGGGCCTACAATTTCTACCAATCGTGGACTCCACTGCAACCAACAATGTGGTGGTACTCAGACTCGGACAGTCTGCAGAGTTAACCCCGGTCAGTGCTCAGAGTTTGAGGTGGACACATTTAAACTTGAGATACGGCCAGGGTTTGGGGGGGGGTGAATGCGAGGAATAATTCTATCACACAGCAAGTGTTCACTCCCTGAAACTTGCTGCCTACGAGGGGAGTGGAAGCCGAGATGATCTCCCGACAGGAACAAACATGCGGGGATAGAAGTGGGGGGAGGAGAGGGGGGGGGGGGGGGGGGAGGGAGGAGAAACGGGACTGACTGGACTTCTGCACAGACAACCAGCATGGAGTCCATAGGCCAAATAGTCCTCCTCCTGTGCCCCAACTGTGAAAGGGGCGTGTTTCATAATGTTAAAGGTCAGGATGTGTGGAGATGTCGGGGTCAGACTGGGGTAAGCACAGTAAGAAGTCTCACAAACACCAGGTTAAAGTCCAACAGGTTTATTTGGTAGCACGAGCTTTCGGAGCGCTGCTCCTTCATCAGGTGAGTGGCGAGTTGGGTTCACAAACAGGGCATATATAGACAGAGACACAACTGCAAGATAATTATGGATCGGACTGTGAAGAATTTGCAATTATCTTGCGATTGTGCCTTTGCCGTGTTTGTGAATCTACCTCCACTCACCTGATAAAAGTTGTTGCGGGTTTGGGTTCATGCATGTTGTCTGTAGGGACGTGTGGGGGGACATGTGTGTTTGGGTGTTCGCATGTGGTGCGCACACACATGTCTGCATGTATTCACACGTACGGGTGCGACAGAGACCCGGAGTGTGATACAGACAGCATTC
>NW_027591695.1:60000-77917 GCF_964213995.1 Mustelus asterias
ACTGGAACAAAATCCAGCCCGGGGCAATGCTCACGTGAAAAGGCCGGCTGATTAAGAGCAGACACGTCCCCGTGCGAGAGTGGAATGCACTGACCTAACTTAATTCACCACCTTCCAGGTTTGTCAGTGTGGTTCAGTGGGTAGCACTCGCACCGCCGAGTCAGCAGGTCCTGGGTTCAAACCCTGTTACAGGCGCACTGGGAGATAGTGGGGCACGGTGGTATTGTCCCAGGGTTTGTCAGGGAGAAACCCGGACTAATGTTCTGGGGAACCGGGTTCAAATCCCACCACGGCAACTGGATTAATTCATGAATGAGGTCAACAAAAATCTGGAATTGAAAGTTATTCTCAGTAATTAGGGGAGGTGCTGACCTAGTGGTATTATCACTACACTATTAATCCAGAAACTCAGCTAATGTTCTGGGGGACCCGGGTTCGAATCCCACCACGGCAGCTGGTAGAATTTGAATTCAATAAAAAATATCTGGAATTAAGTATCTACTGATGACCATAAAACCATTGTCGGAAAAACCTATCTGGTTCACTAATGTTCCTTTAGGGAAGGAAATCTGCCGTCCTTACCCGGTCTGGCCTACATGTGACTCCAGAGCCACAGCAATGTGGTTGACTCTCAACTGCCCTCCAAGGGCAACTAGGGATGGGCAATAAATGCTGGGCCCAGCCAGCGATGCCCATGTCCCATGAAAGAAAACTTGTCGAAAAGTTATCATAGAATCTCGACAGTGCAGAATTTGATTCGATTTAATTTGATTTGATTTATTATTGTCACATGTATTAACATACAGTGAAAAATATTGTTTCTTGTGCGCTATACGGACAAAGCATACCATTCATAGAGAAGGAAATGAGAGAGAGTGCAGAATGTAGTGTTACAGTCATAGCTAGGGTGTAGAGAAAGATCAACTTAATGCGAGGTAGGTCCATTCAAAAGTCTGACAGCAGCAGGGAAGAAGCTGTTCTTGAGTCGGTTGGTACGTGACCTCAGACTTTTGTATCTTTTTCCCGAAGGAAGAAGGTGGAAGAGAGAATGTCCGGAGTGTGTGGGATCCTTAATTATGCTGGCTGCTTTGCCGAGGCAGCAGGAAGTGTAGACAGAGTCAATGGATGGGAGGCTGGTTTGCGCGATGGATTGGGCTACATTCATGACCTTTTGTAGTTTCTTGCGGTCTTGGGCAGAGCAGGAGCCATACAAGGAGGCCATTCAAGGCTGCACCAACCGCAATCCCACACAGGTCCTATCCACGGAACCCCACGTATTTACCCTAGCTAGTCCCCCTGACACTGAAGGGCAATTTAGCATGGCCAATCCATCTAACCTGTACATCTTTGGACAGTAAGGGGCGATTTAGCATGGCCAATCCATCTAACCTGTACATCTTTGGACAGTAAGGGGCGATTTAGCATGGCCAATCCATCTAACCCGCACACCTTTGGACACTAAGGGGCAATTTAGCAAGGCCAATCCACCTAACCAGCACATCTTTGGACACTAAGGGGCAATTTACCATGGCCAATCCACCTAACCTGCACATCTTTGGACACTAAGGGGCAATTTAGCATGGCCAATCCACCTAATCAGCACATCTTTGGACACTAAAGGAAATATAGCATGGTCTATCCACCTAACCAGCGCGTACATAGAATAGAATCGAGTTCATTGAATCCCTACAGTACAAAAGGAGGCCATTCGGCCCATCGAGTCTGCACCGACAACAGTCCCACCCAGGCCCTATCCCTGTAACCCCATGTATTTACCTTGCTAATCCCCCTGGCACTAAGGGGCAATTTAGCATGGCCAATCCACCCAACCCCTGCACATCTTTGGAGTGTGGGAGGAAACCGGAGCACCCGGAGGAAACCCACGCAGACACGAGGAGAATGTGCAAACTCCACACAGACAGACAGTGAACCGAGCTCGGAATTGAACCCTGGTCCCTGTGAGACAGCAGTGCTCACCACTGTGCCATCCTGCTGCTCTATTAGATTTTGATTTATCATCACATGTATTAGTATACAGTGAGAAGTATTGTTTCTTGCGCGCTATACAGACAAAGCATACCGTTCATAGAGAAGGAAAGGAAAGGGTGCAGAATGTGGTGTTACAGTCACAGCTAGGGTGCAGAGAAAGATCAACTTAATGCACTACAGAAGGATGGCGGAGCAGGCTTGAAGGGCCAAATGGCCTTCTCCTGCTGACCCATGGCCAGACCCCTCCTGAGGGGGTGGGGATGGATTGGTTGGAGGGGAGGGAGCAAAAAGCATCATTTCTGTCTGTGGGTGTTTTATTTTTGAACTAAGAAATCTGACACCCGTCAAAAAAAAAAGGAACCATTTCACATAAACGGACGAACATGAATCCAGGACGATTCCTGCAGATTAACACAGGCAAACGTAACAGAGTTGTCTCTCTGTCTCACCCCACAGGCCTGTCGGAGGCCACACAGCGCGAGGGTGACACGGCTCTATTCAACCTCCTCCACGCTCTCAGCCCCAGTGACTGAGATCGCTGAATTATACTCAATTAGTTACGGATTTGAGGGCAGGTTCTCATTTCAGGCTACTCTCCGCTGGGAACTGGATTGGAGACGACTCAAGCTCATTAGAAATCGTATTAAGCCTGACACAATTAGATAAATGCATGTCTCAGATCCAAACATCACCCGCCATTGTGCCAGGGTTCAAAACTCCTGGCAGGGGAGATCCCAGCCCTCCCAAAAAAAAAAGCAGCGGAAGGCCAAGGACTGCGGTTCGCTCAGGGAGACACTAACTTGCACGGGTCCGACCTCATTTAACACCGGTTAACTCCTGATGTCTGTAAAACAACAGCTACGGGTGTTACGGGCGGCACAGTGGGTTAGCGCTGCTGCCTCACAGCGCCAGGGATCCGGGTTCGATTCCCGGCTTGGGGTCACTGTCTGTGCGGAGTCTGCACGTTCTCCCCGTGTCTGCGTGGGTTTCCTCCGGGGGGGGGGCTCCGGTTTCCTCTCACAGTCCGAAAGACGTGCTGGTTAGGGTGCATTGGCCGTGCTAAATTCTCCCTCAGTGTTACCCGAACAGGAGTGTGGCGACTCGGGGATTTTCACAGTTAGTGAAAAGTTGCAATGTTAATGTAAGCCTACCTGTGACACTATTAAAATAAATAAACTTAAAAAGGTGGATTAGAGAGGTAGGTTTTAAGACGGTTAGGTGAATTGGCCATGCTAAATTCTCCCTCAGTGGACCTCAACAGGCGCCGGAGTGTGACGACTAGGGGAATTTCACAGTAACTTCACTGCAGTGAAGTAAGCCTTACTTGTGACTCATTAAATAAACTTTTGGACAATGCCAACGTCACAGTGTTAAGACATGCTGGCACCTCAGTATATTTTAAAGTTTATTTCAAAGAATCGTAGAATCCCTACAGTGCAGAAGGAGGCTATTTGGCCCATCGAGTCTGTACCAGCCACAATCCCACCCAGGCCCTATTCTCGTAACCCTCATTTGCCTTGCTAATTCTCCCTGACACTAAGGGGTCAATTTAGCACGGCCAATCAACCTGCACATCTTTGGACTGTGGGACGAAACCGGAGCAAACCCATGCAGACACGGGAAGAACGTGCAAACTCCACACAGGCAGTGATCCAAGCTGGGAATCGAACCCGGGTCCCTGGCGCTGTGAGGCAGCAGTGTTAACCACTGTGCCACCATGTCGCCCCTTTTGACAATCTGTTGCTGGGCGCATTACCATCATTACCACTTTGATGCATTGCCAACAACACTCAAGAAGCTCGACACCATCCAGGACAAAGCAGCCCCGCTTGATTGGCAGCCCATCCACAAACATCCACTCCCTCCGCCACTGACGCACAGTGGCAGCCGTGTGCACCATCTACAAGATGCACTGCAACAACTCGTCAAGACTCCTTCCCTTCCAAACCCACAACTTCCACCAGCTGGAAGGACAAGGGCAGCAGACACATGCGATCACCCACCCACCAGCAAGTTCCCCTCCGAGCCACTCGCCATCCTGCTTTGGAAATATACCAGCCATTCCTTCACTGGGTCAAAATCCTGGGTCTCCCTCTCTAACAGCACGGCGGGTGTACCTACACCGCGGGGACTGTGGCGGGTTCAAGATGGCGGCTCACCCACCACCTTCTCAAGGGGCAATTAGGGGTGGGCAATACTTGCTGGGCCTAAAGAGAAAACGCTGGAAAATCTCAGCAGGTCTGACAGCATCTGTAAGGAGCTGATGTTTCGAGCCCAGGTGACCCTTGGTCAAAGCTGGCCCGAGCCAGCGACATCCACATCCCATGAATGAATGAAAAGGAAGATGAATGCAGTGTGCCAGATTGCAGAGGACAAGTTCCTCCCCAAGATCAGTGATTCGCTCCTTTGCACCTCGATCAAGTTCGTTCACATTTTCCCAGCGACAAGACGAAGGGATTTAGTTTACAACTGCTATTCGGAGGGATAATTTGATATGAGGAAGGCAAGTTCCAGCGTAATAACACCCACAGTCAGTTCAGGGGCCCACTTGCCTAGCTATTTACTCCAATTATCTGGATGTGCCCAGATTATAACAGTGCGAGGTTCAAAGCTCCCATTCTCAATCCTCCCTGCCTTCGGAGAACCATTGATTCCTGCACTAATCAGCGGCCAATTCCAATCAGTGATATCCGACTACCTCCCACCACCGTCACTCACCAAACCCCCACCCCTTCCCTCCCACTCACAACCTAATCAATTGCAGTTTGCCCATCCTGCTCCGACCAAGACCGCAAGAAACTACAAAGCGTTGTGAATGTAGCCCAATCCATCACACAAACCAGCCTCCCGTCCATCAACTCCATCTACACTCCCCACTGCCTCGGCAAAGCAGCCAGCATAATCAAGGACCCCACGCACTCCGGACATTCTCTCTTCCACCTTCTTCCATCGGGAAAAAGATACAAAAGTCTGAGGTCACGTACCAACCGACTCAAGAACAGCTTCTTCCCTGCCGCCATCAGACTTTTGAACGGACCTATCTCGCATTAAGCTGATCTTTCTCTACACCCTATAACAGTATATTCTGCATCCTCTCCTTTCCTTCTCCCCATGTACTCTATGAATGGTATGCTTTGTCTGTATAGCACGCAAGAAACAATACTTTTCACTGTGTAGTCATACCAACTGACTCAAGAACAGCTTCTTCCCTGCTGCCATCAGACTTTTGAATGGACCTGCCTCGCATTAAGTTGATCTTTCTCTACACCCTAGCTATGACTGTAACACTACATTCTGCACTCTCTCCTTTCCTTCTCTATGAACGGTATACTTTGTATAGTGCACAAGAAACAATACTTTTCGCTGTATACTAATACATGTGACAATAATAAATCAAATGAATCTTACATTCTGCACTCTCTCCTTTCCTTCTCTATGAACGGTATGCTTTGTCTGTATAGCGCACAAGAAAAAATAATTTTCATTGTATACTAATACATGTGACAATAATAAATCAAATCAAAACCTCTCAATCTCCAATGACCCTTCCTCCATGACTCTGAGTGAGCCCACATCTCTGTCTATCGCTTTCTCCCACCCGACACTTCAACCGATGGCCCCTTCCCCGAGCCCCGCATCCCCTCCCCACCCCCCACTCCAAATTCTCAACCAACAATCTAAGTAACTCTTAATTAGCGATCGCGTCTGCTCGGATTAGTGGTCCATCCAGTCTTCCCCCAGCGACCGCAATTAACCACGCCAGCCCCCGCTGACTCCAATTAGTGATCCTCTGCCCCCTCCCCATCCTCTCCAATTAGCGAGCACAGACATATCTGCACTCAATGGGAATTCCTCTACACCCCTCTCCCATCTCAGGACGTTAGTTGGACCCAGAGCGTAAGGAAGCAATGCGAGAGGCAAGCTTAACGACCCCAGGTCTTTCCTCTCTTGATGGGAGAGAATTGAGAGGGGGACGCAAGTGTTTCGGAAGAATGAAAGGTCAGGGCAAATAGGATCCAGGGAACGTTTTCCATCATAAGGTTGCGTCAACAATTTTTTAAAAATATCTTTGTTTGCAGGAGGTGTACAGGAACACCATTTAGTGACACAGTGGTTAGCGCTGCTGCCTCACAGCGCCAGGGACCCGGATTCGATTCCTGGCTCGGGTCACTGTCTGTGTGGAGTCTGCACATTCTCCACGTGGGTTTCCTCCGGGTGCTCCGGTTTCCTCCCACACTCCAAAGATGTGCAGGTTAGGTGTATTAGCCATGCTAAACCAGCCTCCCATCCATTGACTCTGTCTACATTTCCCGTTGCCTCAACAAAGCAGCTAGCATAATTAAGGACCCCACGCACCCCGGACATTCTCTCTTCCACCTTCTTCCGTTGGGAAAAAGATACAAAAGTCTGAGGTCACGCACCAACCGACTCAAGAACAGCTTCTTCCCTGCTGCTGTCAGACTTTTGAATGGACCTACCTCGCATTAAGTTGATCTTTCCCTACACCCTAGCTATGACTGTAACACTACATTCTGCACCCTCTCCTTTCCTTCTCTATGAACGGTATGCTTTGTCTGTATAGCGCGCAAGAAACAATACTTTTCACTGTATGCTAATACAATGACAATAATAAATCAAATCAAAATCAATTGCCCCTTAGTGTCCAAAAGGTGTGCAAGTTAGGTGGATTGGCCATGCTAAATTGTCCCTTAGTGTCCAAAGATGTGCAGGTTAGGTGGATTGGCCATGCTAAATTGCCCCTTAGTATCAGGGGGTTAACAGAGTAAATGAGTGGGGTTACGGGGAGAGGGCCTGGGTGGGATTGTGGTCGGTGCAGACTCGATGGGCTGAATGGCCTCCTTCTGCACTGTAGGGATTCTATGATTCTTATCGGCTGCACAAGGGCATTATAGGTCAACGACCTCGCGTGAGACTGGAGTGACGTGGAAGGCAAACCAGGGAGATTACAGATTTGGCAGCAGTTTGGGAAGGGAGGCAACTGGGCAAAGGTTTGAAACAACCAACCGGGGCAGGTGTTTACAGTCCGAATTGTTCTTATAAAAGAGGCACCAGCACACACTTGATGGGCCAAATGGCCTCCTGATGAGAAGTTCCCCACCCGATCCCTGAAGGACGTCATAGTGAACCAATTGGGTCTTTACTCAGAATCAGAGTGCTTTGCTGTATCTGGAATCAACCCATCATAGAATCATAGAATCCTACAGTGCAGAAGGAGGCCATTTGGCCCATCGAGTCTGCACCGACCACAATCCCACCCAGGTCCTATCCCCATAACCCCATGCATTTACCCTAGCTAGACCCCCTGACACGAAAGGGCAATTTAGCACAGCCAATTGGCCTAACCCGCACATCTTTGGACTTTGGGAGGAAACTGGAGCACCCGGAGGAAACCCACGCAGTCACGGGGAGAACGTGCAAACTTCACACAGACAGTGACCGAAGCCGGGAATTGAACCGGGTCCCTGGTGCGGTGAGGCAGCAGTGCTAACCACTGTGCTACCCATCAATTGACCAGATTCATGGAATTCAACTTTCCATGGTGGGATTTGAACGCATGACCCTTGGGCTGCTAAGGGCGGCACGGTGGCACAGTGGGTTAGCACTGCTGCCTCACAGTGTCAGGGACCCGGGTTCGATTCCCGGCTCGGGTCACTGTCTGTGTGGAGTCTGCACGTTCTCCCCGTGTCTGCGTGGGTTTCCTCCGGGTGCTCCGGTTTCCTCCCACACTCCAAAGATGTGCGGGTTAGATGGATTGGCCGTGGTAAGCTTGGGGGGGGGGGGGGGGTCAAGGGTTGGGGGAAGGGGAGCCTTGGTGAGGTCTTCTGTCAGAGAATCGATGCAGGTTCGATGGGCCAATGGTTCTATGAACCCTGTACTATAACCATGTATAGTCGCAAGGCTGGATGGGAGAGGTAAGGGGAGGAGGCGGTGGGGGGAGGGTGAATGGATAAAGGACACAACAGCTGCACATTTATCAAGGTAAACCATTGCCAGTCGCTTTCTCGGGGTAACAGGTGCAAGGGAAGACCACCGTTTCCACACTCCATCTTGATTTGGGCCTTATATCCCCAGCCGCTCCTCCATCATCTCGGAGTCAATTTCTCCATCACATCACACCAACACCAGGGATACATCAGCGACTCAAAGCAGAGTCTCACTGCCACCTTCTCAGGACAACCACGGGGGAACAATGCCACGCCACACCCAGAGGACAAACCACAAAACCACAGTCGAGCCTTCCTTTCCCCCACTCCCCCTGCCAAGAGAACCAGCCACAAATAACCGTGGATATACAGGCAGCACCTGCACTAATACCTGTGTACGTTGTATATACAGAATCAGAGACATCTTTAACCTCTCTTTACAACAATCTGAGGTCCCTATCTGCTTCAAGAAGATGACATTATCCCGATACCAAAGAAAAACCAAGCAGCGTGTCTTGATGACTATCGTCCGGTGGCTCTGACATCCATCATTATGAAGTGCTTCGAAAGGCTAGTCATGGCACGAATCAATTCCAGCCTCCCGGACTACCTGGATCCATGACAGTTTGCCTACCGCCACAACAGGTCCACAGCAGACGCCATCTCCCTGGCCCTGCACTCAACCCTGGAACACCTAGATAACAAGGACACCTATGTCAAACTCCTATTTATTGACTACAGCTCAGCCTTCAACACCATTATTCCCATGAAACTCATCTCCAAATTCCATGGCCTGGGCCTCGGCACCTCCCTCTGTGACTGGATCCTGAACTTCCTATCTCACAGACCACAATCAGTAAGGATATGCAACAACACCTCCTCCACGATCATCCTCAACACCAGTGCCCCACAAGGCTGTGTTCTCAGCTCCCTACTATACTCCTTATACACCTATGACTGTGCGGCCAAATTCCCCTCCAACTCGATTTTCAAGTTTGCTGATGACACCATCGTAATGGGTCGGATCTCAAACAATGACGAGACAGAGTACAGGAATGAGATAGAGAATCTGGTGAACTGGTGCGGCAACAATAATCTCTCCCTCAATGTCAACAAAACGAAGGAGATCGTCATCGACTTCAGGAAGCGTAAAGGAGAACATGCCCCTGTCTACATCAACGGGGATGAAGTAAAAATGGTCGAGAGCTTCAAGTTTCTAGGTGTCCAGATCACCAACAACCTGTCCTGGTCCCTCCATGCCGACACTATAGTTAAGAAAGCCCACCAACGCCTCTACTTTCTCAGGAGGCTAAGCAAATTTGGCATGTCAGCTACAACTCTCACCAACTTTTACAGATGCACCATAGAAAGCATTCTTTCTGGTTGTATCACAGCTTGGTATGGCTCCTGCTCTGCCCAAGACCGCAAGGAACTACAAAGGGTCTTGAACGAAGCCCAGTCCATCACGCAAACCAGCCTCCCATCCATTGACTCCGTCTACACTTCCTGCTGCCTCGGAAAAGCAGTCAGCATAATCACGGACCCCACACACCCCAGACATTCTCTCTTCCAGCTTCTTCCATCAGGGAAAAGATACAAAAGTCTGAAGTCACGTACCAACCGACTCGAGAACAGCTTCTTCCCTGCTGCCATAAGACTTTTGAATGGACCTACCTCGCATTAAGTTGATCTTTCTCTACACCCTAGCTATGACTGTCACACTACATTCTACACCCTCTCCTTTCCTTCTCCTCGATGTACTCTATGTACAGTATGCTTTGTCTGTGTAGCACACTAGAAACAATACTTTTCACTATATACTAATGCATTTGACAGTCGTAAATCAAATCAAATTCAGTTGGGTAAAGATTAGTCACTGTACAGAGTCTCTGTACCTCAGCAAGGTAAGGATCACTCACTATGTAACTGTACAGAGTCACTGTTTATTCAGCAGGGTAAGGATCACTCACTGTGTAACTGTACAGAATCACTGTTTGCTCAGCAGGGTAAGGATCGCTCACTGTGTAACTGTACAGAGTCACTATTTATTCAGCAGGGTAAGGATCGCTCACTGTGTAACTGTACAGAGTCACTATTTATTCAGCAGGGTAAGGATCGCTCACGGTGTAACTGTACAGAGTCACTATTTATTCAGCAGGGTAAGGATCACTCACTGTGTAACTGTACAGAATCACTGTTTATTCAGCAGGGTAAGGATCGCTCACTGTGTAACTGTACAGAATCACTGTTTATTCAGCAGGGTAAGGATCACTCACTGTGTAACTGTACAGAGTCACTATTTATTCAGCAGGGTAAGGATCACTCACTGTGTAACTGTACAGAATCACTGTTTATTCAGCAGGGTAAGGATCGCTCACTGTGTAACTGTACACAGTCACTATTTATTCAGCAGGGTAAGGATCACTCACTGTGCAACTGTACACAGTCACTATTTATTCAGCAGAGTAAGGATCACTCACTATGTAACTGTACAGAATCACTGTTTATTCAGCAGGGTAAGGATCACTCACTGTGTACAGAATCAGTGTTAATTTGTCAGAGAACGGGTTACTCACTGTGTGATGGGTTTCGAGTCACTGTTGATCCAGCAGGGTAAGGGTTAAAGCACAGCAGGACTTTCGCCGGAGTGAGAGTGCAGTTTGCAGCAATGCTGCCTGTTTCCACACACAAGAGTTCGGAAGTCTTTGGGACATGTGACAGGAACATGGTGGTACTTAACAGCTGTTCTCATTCACAAGAAGAATTTAAACTAGCTGGAACGGGCAGCAGTTGTTGGGAAAAAAAACATTCTTCAGATGCACTTGCCACGTTTCCTGCCATATTGTTGTCTCTAGTGCATTGCGTTCCTCAGGGAATGTGCCTACAAGTGATAAGCAAGTCCCGTGACGATTATATCCGAGCCATGTATTTATTAAGTGCCAACTTAACGCGCTGCTCTGTTAGAGAGATCCCCGTCTCCCAGAATAATATTCGGTCTGTAAATATGGAACTGATTTAACGGGTGACTGGGGAAGTAGAGGAAAAGCCTCCCCACAGAATGGTTAAGTGATGTTACAGTGAGTGGCACACCGGCCCGCTCCGAGACAATGCGTCTGACTCAATATACATACATTGCTTACGATTCCCTGCTCCATCTGTGGCGCCATTTCAGATGTTAAAATCTTCTCCCGGGGACCTGGCCAACATTCCTCCCTCAACCAATGCCAAAAGCATGAGACAATCTGGTCTCTCTGGTGCAAAATGGCCATCTCACTCATCATCTTTCTTTCATGCATTCACGGGACATGGGGGCGTCGTTGGCTGGGCCAGCGTTTATTGCCCATCCCTAACTGCCTTCCATCTCAGGGGGCAGTTGAGAGTCAACCACATTGCTGTGGGTCTGGAGTCACATGTAGGCCAGACCAGGTAAGGATGGCAGATTTCCTTCCCTAAAGGAGACATCAATGAACCAGATGGGTTTTTCCAAAAATGGTTTCATGGTCATCAGTAGATTCTAAATTCCAAATTCAAATATCACCATCTGCTGTGGTGGGATTCGAACTCGGGTCCCCAGATCTCGCCCAGGGTCTCTGAATTACTAATCCAGTCACAATACCACTACGCCACTGCCAATCAGGAAGGACTTCTAGATGATGACGCGATTGCTCTCTGCAGGGAACTTGGCATGTCCGCTACGACTCTCACCAATTCTTACAGTTAAGAAAGCCCACTAACGCCTCTACTTTCTCAGGAAGCTAAGGAAATTTGGCATGTCCACTACGACTCTCACGAACTTTTAGAGATGCACCATAGAAAGCATTCTTTCTGGTTGTATCACAGCTTGGTCTGGGCTCCTGCTCTGACCCAGACCGCAAGAAACTACAAAGTTTATGAACACAACCCAGTCCATCACGCAAACCAGCCTCCCATCCATTGACTCTGTCTACACTTTCCGCTGCCTTGGGTAAGCAGCCAGCATAATCAAGGACCCCACGCACCCCAGACATACTCTCTTTTGCCTTCTCCCGCCAGGAAAAAGATACAAAAGTCAGAGGTCACGAACTGGCTTGCCCAAAGGAAGCAGAGAGTGGGTATAGATGGGTCTTTTTCTAAATGGAGGTCGGTCACCAGTGGTGTGCCCCAGGGATCTGTTCTGGGACCCTTGCTGTTTGTCATTTTCATAAATGACCTGGATGAGGAAGCGGAGGGATGGGTTGGTAAGTTTGCCGACGACACGAAGGTTGGTGGGGTTGTGGATAGTCTGGAGGGATGTCAGAAGTTACAGAGGGACATAGACAGGATGCAAGACTGAGCGGACAAGTGGCAGATGGACTTCAACCCAGATAAATGCGTAGTGGTCCATTTTGGTAGGTCAAATGGGATGAAGGAGTACAATATAAAGGGAAAGACTCTTAGTACTGTAGAGGATCAGAAGGACCTTGAGGTCCGGGTCCATAGGACTCTAAAATCGGCCCCGCAGGTGGAGGAGGTGGTTAAGAAGGCGTATGGTGTGCTGGCCTTTATCAATCGAGGGATTGAGTTTAGGAGTCTGGGGATAATGATGCAGCTATATAAGACCCTCGTCAGACCCCACTTGGAGTACTGTGCTCAGTTCTGGTCGCCTCATTACAGGAAGGATGTGGAAAAGATTGAAAGGGTGCAGAGGAGATTTACAAGGATGTTGCCTGGATTGAGTGGCATGCCTTATGAGGATAGGCTGAGGGAGCTCGGTCTTTTCTCCTTGGAGAGACGAAGGATGAGAGGAGACCTAATAGAGGTGTATAAGATGTTGAGAGGCATAGATCGGGTGGACTCTCAGAGGCTTTTTCCCAGGGTGGAAATGTCTGCTACGAGAGGACACAGGTTTAAGGTGCTGGGGGGGTAGGTACAGGGGAGATGTTAGGGGTAAGTTTTTCACACAGAGGGTGGTGGGCGAGTGGAATCGGCTGCCGTCAGTGGTGGTGGAGGCGAACTCAATAGGGTCTTTTAAGAGACTCCTGGATGAGTACATGGAGCTTAATAGGATGGAGGGTTATAGGTAGGTCTAGAAGGTAGGGATGTGTTCGGCACAACTTGTGGGCCGAAGAGCCTGTTTGTGCTGTAGTTTTTCTATGCACCAACCAACACAAGACAGTGTCACAGTGGTTAGCACTGCTGCCTCACAACGCCAGGGACTCGTGTCACTGTCTGTGCGGAGTTTGCACATTCTCCCTGTGTCTTTCCTCCGGGTGCTCTGGTTTCCTCCCAAAGATGTGCAGATTAGGTGAATTGGCCATGCTAAATTGCCCCTGAGTGCCCAAAGATATGCGGGTTAGATAGATTGGCCATGCTAAATTGCCTCAGTGCCCAAATATGTGCAGGTTAGATGGATTGGCCATGCTAAATTGCCCAGTGTCAGGGGGATTAGCGGGGTAAATACTTGGCATTAGGGGATAGGGCCTGGATGGGACCTTCGTTAGTGCAGGCTTGATGGGCCGAATGGCCTTCTTCTGCACTGTGGGGATTCTTTGAGTCTATGAAGAGGTAACTCCACTTATCGGAGCTGGGCTGAAGGACAATTTCTCTGTATCAATTTGAGGAACCATTAGTATTCAATTCAGTTCAATTTCTTTCATCTGTACTCAGTGGTCTAGCTACAGATGAATAAGGCCGCTTGCTTTTAGTGAATAATTGGAGAGCTATTAAATGTCAAGAAATGCGGTCTGGATTTTTATTTGCGTCGTCCATTTAGATATTCCCCTCCCTCCAATAAAAATAAACAGAGTTCCCTCGTCAGCCTTTCCCACTAGGCTCCAACGCCTCAGATTAGCCGAGTGCAAATAACTAGATGAGTGACTTCTTTATTCACTCGGGCATCGTAGGTAAAAGGTCACGGTTCACGGTGCAGAGGTCAAGGGGGCAAAGAGGAATAATAGAGGAGATAAATTAAAAGGCTTCGATTAAACCAACGGGCAGCAAGTGGTTAGCGCTGCTGCCTCACAGCGCCGGGGACCCGGGTTTGATTCCCGGCTTGGGTCAGTGTCTGCGGTGGGTTTCCTCCGGGTGCTCCCACAGTCCGAAAGACGTGCCGGTTAGGGTGCATTGACCATGATAAAATTCTCCCTCAGTGTTACCCGAACAGAGTGCGGTGACTCGGGGATTTTCACAGTGACTTCATTGCAGTGTTAATGTTAGCCTCGCTTGTGACACTAATAAATAAACTTTAAATTAAACCATCCGTCAAAAGCTTTTCATTTTACAAAAAGAAAAGCCCTGTAGATTATTGGGGAAGAGGACCACTTGGTTATTATAGTGGGAAGCACGGTGGGGGTTGGGAGCGGGGGGGGGGGGGGGGGGGGGGGGGGTGAGGACTCCTAATTTGCAGGTGCCCAGAGAGATGGAGTTAGCTTGGTTAGACAAGTCCACAGAGTTGAGCACGAAAGAGGAACATGTAGGTTCAGCCATTCAGAGCTTAAGAATGGACAAGGGAGGGCAAGTTCAAAGGGACATTGGACATTGCAAAGAGTACCAAAAGCCAACGTCAGTGCATCAAAAGCTCTGCTGAAAATTGAGGACATATTCTTCTCCCTCCTTGCAAATAGTGAGGAACATTGTCAGAGGCTACAGAAGGATATAGATAGGCTGGAAATTTGGGCAAAGAAATGGCAGATGGAGTTCAATCCAGATAAATGCGAAGTGATGCATTTTGGTAGAACTAACGTAGGGGGGAGCTATACGATAAATGGCAGAACCATAAAGGGTGTAGATACGCAGAGGGACCTGGGTGTGCAAGTCCACAGATCCTTGAAGGTGACGTCACAGGTGGAGAAGGTAGTGAATAAGGCATATGGCATGCTTGCCTTTATAGGACGGGGCATAGAGTATAAAAGTTGGGGTCTGATGTTGCGGTTGTATAGAACGTTGGTTCGGCCGCATTTGGAATACTGCGCCCAGTTCTGGTCGCCACACTACCAGAAGGACGTGGAGGCTTTAGAGAGAGTGCAGAGGAGGTTTACCAGGATGTTGCCTGGTATGGAAGGGCTTAGTTATGAGGAGAGATTGGGTAAACTGGGGTTGTTCTCACTGGAAAGACGGAGGATGAGGGGTGACCTAATAGAGGTGTATAAAATTATGAAAGACATAGATAGGGTGAACGGTGGGAAGCTTTTTCCCAGGTCGGTGGTGACGTTCATGAGGGGTCATAGGTTCAAGGTGAAGGGGTTGGGGGAGGTTTAACACGGATGTCAGAAGGACGTATTTTACACAGAGGGTGGTGGGGGCCTGGAATGCGCTGCCGGGCAAGGTGGTGGAGGCGGACACACTGGGAACGTTTAAGACTTATCTAGATAGCCATATGAACGGAGTGGGAATGGAGGGATACAAAAGAATGGTCTAGTTTGGACCAGGGAGCAGCGCGGGCTTGGAGGGCCGAAGGGCCTGTTCCTGTGCTGTATTGTCCTTTGTTCTCCCCACACAATTCCAATATTTCCCATCCTTACCGAGGCCTTGCCAACACGATGTGTCCCGCCTCTGTACGGTGCAGCAGTTCATAGGAATTCGGAGCAGAAATAGGCCATTCAGCCCTTCGAGCCTGCTCCGCCATTCAATCAGATCATGGCTGCTCTCTCCCTGGTCTCAAACCCACCTCCCCACCTGTTCCCCATATCCCTTTAACCCATTCTTTTAAAAATCAGAAATATATCTATCTCTTTGGCACAGCGGTTAGCGCCGCTGCCTCACAGCACCAGGGACCCAGGTTCAATTCCCGGCTTGGGGTCACTGTCTGTGTGGAGTCTGCACATTCTCCCCGTGTCTGCGTGGGTTTCCTCCGGGTGCTCCGGTTTCCTCCCACAGTCCGAAAGACATGCTGGTTAGGGTGCATTGGCCGTGCTAAATTCTCCCTCAGTGTTACCCGAACAGGAGTGTGGCGACTAGGGGAATTTCACAGTAGCTTCATTGCAGTGTTAATGTAAGCCTTACTTGTGACTAATAAATAAACTTTACTTGAAACCATTCAATGATTCAGACTCCACCGCGCTATGGGGTAGCGAGTTCCACCACCCTCTGCAATAAGTAGTTCCTCCTCATCTCAGTTTTAAATCTACCGCCTCACAACCTATACCCTGTGACCTCTTGTTTGAGATTGCCCCACAAGAGGAAACACTTGGTCCACATTTACTTTATCAAACCCTTTTAGAATTTTATATATCTCGATCAGATCTCCTCTCGTCCTTCGAAACTCCGGGTATAAGCCCAAACTGTCTCCTCATACGTCAACCCCTTCAACCCTGGAATCAATCTGGTAAATCTCCTCTGAACTGCCTCCAATGACACCACATCCTCCCTCAAATAAGGAGGTCAAAACTGGACACAATACTCCAACAACCTGTCCTGGTCCCCCCCCATGCCGACACTATTGTTAAGAAAGCCCACCAACGTCTCTACTTTCTCAGAAGACTAAGGAAATTTGGCATGTCAGCTACGACTCTCACCAACTTTTACAGATGCACCATAGAAAGCATTCTTTCTGGTTGTATCACAGCTTGGTATGGGGCTCCTGCTCTGCCCAAGACCGCAAGGAACTACAAAGGGTCGTGAATGTAGCCCGATCCATCACGCAAACCAGCCTCCCATCCATTGACTCTGTCTACACTTCCTGCTGCCTCGGCAAAGCAGCCAGCATAATTAAGGACCCCACGCACCCCGGACATTCTCTATTCCACCTTCTTCCGTTGGGAAAAAAGATACAAAAGTCTGAGGTCACGTACCGACCGACTCAAGAACAGCTTCTTCCCTGCTGCCGTCAGACTTTTGAATGGACCGAACTCACATTAAGTTGATCTTTACATCCTAGCTATGACTGTAACACTACATTCTGCACTCTCTCCTTTCCTTCTCTATGAACGGTATGCTTTGTATAGCGCGCAAGAAACAATACTTTTCACGATATACTAATACATGTGACAATAATAAATCAAATCAAAAAGATGTGGGTCTCACCAACACTATTGCATTCCCAATATTTTATACCAGGAACAATCTGGAGCATGTGCAAAGGGGCAGAGGGCACGGGGTCAGAGTGGAAAGGTGAGACCCGGGCTAGGCCTATTCTCCCTGAAAGAGGGAGTACCAGCGTGGTGCCTTTTAGTGTCAGGGCCTGGCTCCCTGACCTTTGACCCTTTCCAGGGTTTGGGCAGAATCTTGGCTAATGATGCAGAGCTTGGCGAGGATTACACTAAAGCAGACACCTCAGACTGGATATCTTTAAAAAAAAACAGTTTGCCGGTCAGGAGACAACTTTGTACATTTATATAGCACCTGTCACAGCCACCAGACATCTCAAAGCTCTTCACAGCCAATGATGTGCTTTTGAAGTACAGTCACTGCTGACATGCGGGAAACCCAGCCGCCAATTCATGCACAGCAAGATCCCATAAACAACAATGAGGTGGCACAGTGGTCAGCACTGCTACCTCACAGCGCCAGGGACCCGGGTTCAATTCCTGGCTTGGGTCACTGTCTGTGTGGAGTTTGCATGTTCTTCCCGTGTCCGCATGGGTTTCCTCCGGGTGCTCCAGTTTCCTCCCACACTCCAAAGGTGTGCAAGTTAGGTGGACTGGCCGTGTTAAAATTGCCCCTCAGTGTCCAAAGATGTGCAGGTTAGGTGGATTGGCCATGCTAAATTGCCCCTTAGTGTCCAAAGGTGTGCAGGTTAGGTGGATTGGCCATGCTAAATTGCCCCTTAGTGTCCAAAGATGTGCAGGTTAGGTGGATTGGCCATGCTAAATTGCCCCTTAGTGTCCAAAGATGTGCAGGTTAGGTGGATTGGCCATGCTAAATTGCCCCTTAGTGTCCAAAGATGTGCAGGTTAGGTGGATTGGCCATGCTAAATTGCCCCTTAGTGTCCAAAGATGTGCTGGTTAGGTGGATTGGCCATGCTAAATTGCCCCTTAGTGTCCAAAGGTGTGCAGGTTAGGTGGATTGGCCATGCTAAATTGCCCCTT
>NW_027591696.1:0-77897 GCF_964213995.1 Mustelus asterias
TGAGGAATAAGCATGATGGGAACACCTGCTTTGGCTGATTGTGAGGGGGATTGCTGTATAAAGCACAGAGCAAATTCTCTGCTTCCATTCAAATACTCTCACTGGATCTGAGGCAGCCCACAGAATGTGTAGAGAGTGCAGCAGACAGAGCCTCTGGTCAGTGTCACCGGAGAGACAGCACCTCTGACACTGCAGTACTCCTGCGGTACTGACGCTAAGTGCCAGCCTTGATTCTGAAGTTTAATCCCTGAGGAGATATTGGAGTCATTGACTCTGGTTTCTTTGGGCTTTCTGAACTCCCAACTGGAACTGCAGATTAAAAGCCTCAGCCTGCTGCTATATAGCTTGGTATCTAGGTAGCCCAGGATCCTGTGCCTGCACTGACTCACTGTTGAGACTCTTTACATCATGTGGAGGGCTGGCATAGATCAGCAAGGCAACAGGTCTCGACAAAAGTCTTAATTTGTAGCAACTTGCTTTAAAACTATTCTCGAGTTTATAAGATCACAGGAAATGATCCCCATAATGAAAAGGACTTCTTTCTGTGTCTGTTGTCATGGAGGTGGAATGTTCTGTGGTGTCCCCGATACCCAGCTCGCTCTTTAGTGAGGGATTGCAGTGAGGCCCTGACTGCCCTCTTAGAATCATACAGCAGTAAAAGAGAGGCCATTCAACCCATCGTGCCTCTGCTGGCTCTTTGGATGAGCTCCACATTCCTGCACACTTTTTCTTTTCAACTATCTATCCGGTTCCCTTTTGAAAGTTGCCACTGAATCTGTTTCTGTCACCCTCTCGGGCTGTGCATCTTGCCCTAGTCTCTGTACAATTGAAATCTCTAATCCGTGGTGCCATTTGTGTAAAACCTCTTCATCCTTTCCAAGGATCTGCTGTCCTTATCTGGTCTGGCCTACATGTGACTCTGGACCCACAGCGATATGCCCCTAATCCCGACAACTTTTCTTTTAACTACCTGATCTAAAGTTGTCATAATCCTGCCCACCTCTATCAAATCTCCCCTCAATCTCCTTCTCCAAGGAGAACAACCCCAGCTTCTCCAACCTAACCTTGTAGCAAAAATATCCCATCCCTGGAAGCATTCTGATAAATCTCCTCTGCACCCTCTCAAACCCTATAAACCCGACACAAACTCCAGTTGTAGCCTAACCAGAACTTTGAAATGATTCAGTATAACTTCTTTGCTGGTGTACTTGGTGCTTCTGTTCATGAGGCCCAAGGTCCCATATGCTTTGCCAATCACTCTCACACATAAACCTGCAGGTCCCTCTGTCCCGACAGACTCTTTAGAACTGCGCCATTCAGTCTATATTACCTCCCACTACCAGGGAAGCAGTGGCGTCGTGGTATTGTCACTGAACTAGTAATCCAGAGCTGGTCTGGAATTAAAAGTCTACTGATGACTATGAAACCATTGTCGATTATCGTAAAAACCCATCTGGTTCACTAATGTCCTTTAGCGAAGGAAATCTGCTGTCCTTATCTGGTCTGGCCTACATGTGACTCTGGACCCACAGCGATATGCCCTCAGAAATGGGCAATAAATAACAAATAAAGAAAAATTACTCTCCATCATTTTGTGTGGCACTACCACCATCTAAATCTAAAGGTGGAACGGATCAGCAGTTCAAAACTGGGCATCCATGAGGTGCTGTGGGCCATCGTCAGCAGCAGCAGAATTTAAACTCAATCCGTAACCTCATGGCCCGGCATATCCCCCACTCTGCCATTACCAAGCAACCCAAGCATACCTAAAAGTGAGGTGTCAACCTGATGAGGCTACAACACAGAACTACTCGTGTGCCAAACAGCATAAGCATCAAGTAATAGACAGAGCGAAGTGATTCCACAACCAGTGGATCTGATCCAAGCTCTGCAGTCCTGCCACATCCAGCCGTGAATGGTGATGGGATAATTAAACAACTCACTGGAGGAGGAGGCCCCACAACTATCCCCATCCTCAATGATGGAGGAGCCCAGCACATCTGTACAAAAGAAAAGGCTGAAGCATTCACAGCGATCTTCAGCCAGAAGTGCCGAGTGGATGATCCATCTCATTCTCCTCCAGAAATCCCCAGCATCACAGATGTCAGCCTCCAGCCAATTCGATTTACTCCATGTGATATCAAGAAGTGGCTGAAGGCACTGGATACTGCAAAGGCAATGGGCCCTGACAGTACTCCAGCAATAGGACTGAAGACTTGTGCTTCAGAACTTACCATGTCCCTAGCCAAGCTGTTCCAGTCACATCTACCCAGCAATGTGGAAAATTGCCCAGGTATGTCCTGTACACAAAAAGCAGGACAAGTCCAACTCGGCCAATTACCGACCCATCAGTCTACTCTTAATCATCAAAGTAATGGAAAGGGTCATCAACAATGTTATCAAGTGACACTTACTCAGCAATAACCTGCTCACGGACGCTCAGTTTGGGTTCTGCCAAGGTCACTCAGCTCCTGACCTCATTTACAGCTTTTGTTCAAACAGGTGAGAGTGGCTGTCCTTGACATCAAGGCAGCATTTGACTGAGTGTGGCATCAAGGAGTCCTAGCGAAACTGGAGTCAGTGGAAATCAAGGGGAAAGCTCCAGGTTGGAGTCATATGGTTGTAGTGGTTGGAGGTCAATCATTTCAGCTCTAGGACCCACTGCAGGATTTCCTCAGGCAGTGTCCTAGACCCAACCATTGTCAGCTGTTTCATCAATGACCTTACTTCCATCATTAGGTCAGAGTGGGGATTTTCATTGATGACTCAGTATCATTCGCGATTCCTCAGATACTGAAGTAGTCTGTGCCCAAATGCAACAAGACCTGGACAATATCCAGGCTTGGGCTGACAAGTGGCAAGTTATATTCGCACCACACGAGTGCCAGGCAATGACCATCTCCAACAAGAGAAGATCTAACAATCACCCCTTGACATTCAATGTCATCACCATTGCTGAATCCCCACTATCAACATCCTGGAGGTTGCCATTGACCAGAAACTGAACTGGATCCAGCCATATAAATACAGTGGCTACCAGAGCAGGTCAAAGGCTGGGAATCATGCAGCGGGTAATGCACTTCCTGACTCCCCAAAGCCTGTCCACCATCTTCAAGGCACAAGCCAGGATTGTGATGGCATACTCTCCACTTAACTGAATGAGTGTAGCTCCCACAACGCCGAAAAAGCTTGACACCATCCAGGACAAAGCAGCCCATTTGATTGCTACCCTTTCCACAAACCTTCAATTCCTCCACTACCTGTGAATAGTGGCAGCCGTGTGTACCATCTCCAAGATGCACTGCAGGAACTCATCAAGGTTCCTTAGGCAGCATCTTCCAAACTCATGACCATTGCCATCTAGAAGGACAAGAGCAGCACGTACCTGGGAACTCCACCACCTGGAGGTTCCCTGCCAAGTCACTCACCATCTTGACTTGGAAATATATTGGCTGTTCCTTCACTGTCACTGGGTCAAAATCCTGGAAATCCCTCCTTAACAACACTCCTACACCACATGGTCTGCAGTGGTTCAAGAAGGCAGCTCATCACCACCTTCTCAAGAGCAATTAGGGATGGGCAATAAATGCTGGACTAGCCATATCCCATAAATGAATTTTTAAAAACTATTTCTTCTGCTAAAATGTATCACCTCACACTCCTCTGTATTAAACTCCATCTACCACTTGTCTGTCCATTCTGTCAGCCTATGTCCTGATGCAGTTGATTAGTATTATTCTTGCGTTTTGTCATTCCTTCATGTTTTGTATCATCAGTTAATTTTGAAATGTTACTCTGTATTCCAATATTTATACAATCAGACACAGCAATGGTCCCAGCACTGACCCTTGGGGAATACCACTGTCCACCATCGCCTAGTCTGAAAAAAAAACATTTACCATGACTTGTTGTAATCTGTCCTGGATAAATTTTTGAACAGTAAAGGAATTCAGGATTATGGTGAGTGGGTGGGTAAGTGGAGCTGAGTCCACTTACCCATGATCTTATTGAATTGCGGAGCAGGATCGAGGGGTCAGATGGCCTACTCCTGCTCCTAGTTCTTATATTCTTATGTCCTAAAGGCAGAAGAGGCCTTTTGGCCCATCGAGTCTGCACCGACACATTAGAAGCACCTGAACTCCCACCTAATCCCATCTGCCAGCACTTGTCCATAGCCCTGAACGTTATGATGCCAAGTGCTCATCCAGATATTTTTGAAGGATATGAGGCAACCTGCCTCTACCGCCCTCCCAGGCAGCGCATTCCAGACAGTCATCACTTTCTGGGTAAAAATGTTTTTTCTCACAGCCCTCTAAACCTCCTGCTCATCACCTATGTCCCCGCGTGACTGACCCTTCAACTAAGGGGAACAGCTGCTCCTTATCCACTCTGTCCATGTCTCTCATAATCTTGTACACCTCAACAGGGTCACACCTCAGTCTTCTCTGCTCCAGAGAAAACAACCCAAGCCTATCCAACCTCTCTTCATAACTTCAATGTTCCAACCCAGGCAGCATCCGGGTGAATCTCCTTTGCACCCCCTCCATGAGCTTGAATTCTGTTAATCCGGTCTTTTATGTGGTAAACAATAGCATTAGGGGATGTGCTAATTTGCGCTGCTGAATATTGGCCCTGTTGGGTAGTTGCACAGTCACCTCGAAGGCAGGAGGTTGTGAGTAACAAACTCCAGGATTTGAGTCTCTCAACTCAGAAAACAGATTGAACCAATCATTTATTCCATGGCTGTTGTGGGATTTAGCAGTGGCAGCATATTTTCACACAGCAATCTCCACAACAGTGGCTGCACCTGAAGATTAATGGCTGTGGGAGGCTTTGGGATATTCTGACAGATGTTGTGAAAGGGATCCCATTATTCTGTTTTCCCTCCCTCTCTGGGATGGCACATCTGTGAACGTGGGCGAGGACAGGTTTGCACTCTGATGTTTTCCTTCTACCTATAAGGGTGATGTGCCCCAGGTTGATCTGTGGAGGCATGTCCTGTGCTGTCAGTATCGGAGATGGGAAGGAGAGAGACAAGCTCCCGATCACGCATGCATACACACCCCATGCGCCACACACCTCATTTCACTGTAAATCCTTCAGAGACTGGAATTTCTGTCACTTGCCTATTTACTAACGTTTTCTTTGACATGTTGGACTTTTCCTGTGTCCTTTTGTCATCACTATCTTGCGTTTGATATCGAGCAGCTTTAGAACTCTGTCCAGGTTGGACAGCCAGGTGTGTTGCTGGGTAAATAATTTTGAATCATGTGGTTCTGCAGATCTTCATGGTTTGGCAGTTCTGGGTTGGCTTCAATGCAGTCAAACTCTTCCAATGCTTTTGCCTTGCAGGACGGGTCAGGAAGTAGGATATTAGACAGGGTGGGGAGTCATTGTACAGCTGCTGATCTCTGTGCTCCCCTGATTATCCACAATGATGTGTTGAGGACAGTGTCAAAGCCTTTTGTGTGGCTGCTGTCTGTCTACTATTCACAGTATTCTGCTGAAGACTGCCCAAGAACAAGACTAGCAGTATGAAGATCCCCAGCTATTGCCAGATAGTTTCTGGATACTGTTTGCTCTGTTCTTGGTCTGTTCTGTGACCATGTTCAGGTGTTCTCAGTATGAGGCTGCATAGAGTCATAGAGGTTTACAGCATGGAAACAGACCGTTCGGCCCAACTTGTCTATGCCGCCCCTTTTTTTAAATCACTAAGCTAGTCCAATTTCTCGCGTTTGGCCCATATCCCTCTATAGCCATCTTACCAATGTAACTGTCTAAATGCTTTTTAAAGCATTGGGGAGATGGTGGGGTAGCGGTAATGTCACCTGATTGATTAATTCACAGACCCAGGCTAATGCTCTGGGGATATGGGTTCAAATCCTACCGGTGCAGATTGTGGAATTTTAGGGGCAGCATTGTGGTTACCACTGCTGCCTCACAGCACCAGAGTCCCGAGTTCAATTCCTGCCTCGGGTCACTGTCTGTGTGGAGTTTGCACTTTCTGTCTGCGTGGGTTTCCTCCGGGTTTCCTTCCACAGTCCAAAGATGTGTGGGTTTGGTTGATTGGCCATGCTAAATTGAACCTTAGTGTCAGAGGGTTAGCAGGGTAAATATGTGGGGTTATGGAAATAGGGCCTGGGTGGGATTGTGGTCAGTACAGACTCGATGGGCCAAATGGCCTCCTTCCGTACTGTAGGGATTCTATGATGAAAGACAAAATTGTACCCGCCTCTACTATTACCTCTGGCAGCTTGTTCCAGACACTCACCACCCTCTGTGTGAAACAAATTGTCCCTCTGGACCCTTTTGTATCTCTCCCCTCTCACCTTAAACCTATGCCCTCTAGTTTTAGACTCCCCTACCTTTGGAAAAAGATATTGACTATCTAGCAGATCTATGCTCCTCATTACTTTATAGACCTCTCTATAAGATGCAGTCCAGAGTGCATGAGGTATTCGGGATATGACTGGTTTGGCGCAAAAGGAGAATTGGAGTTCATTGTCTCTTTGTGATTCTTGTCTATTTCTTTCATGCGTGCATCAACGTTTTGAAGGATTTTAATCCTGCAGTTGGAGCTGTAGAGAAGCTGTCCCTACTATTACCTTGCAGAATGTACTGTTGTGTGTGGTTATTTTTAAACCTTTACAACCTGAATTTGGGAGGTTGATTAATGCATTTTTAAAGAAGCAGCTATCAACTGCAGTCAGCGTTTGACAGAAGCAGTATAAATAAATCTACCTTCCCTCTTGTATCCCCTACCCTCTTCTGATGGTTACTGGTTTGTGTGTTGCCTTGAGCAATGTGGTTCTGATCTAGTCCCGCATGGAGGCTACAACAGGATGAGTGTCCTTGCTGCTGTGGGTGAAAAGGACTCACTGCTTCTCCAGGCCACTTGTTGAATACCAGTGAAAACTCTTATTCTAAAATCTAGCTCCATGCCAGGGCCTGAACTGTCTGAGGAAATGCCGCACTGTCTGAGGCACTATCTAACAGTGATACTAACCCAGATCACCCAGGTCCCATCTATTGGTTTTGGTGGATCTCAGAGACCCCGAGATCCAGGTCGTGGTCAGTGTTCCTCCCTCAGCAAACCCTACCAAAACTCAGTTGGCTGGATAATTTTCTTGGTTGCTATTTGCAGAATCTTGCTTTGTGCAGGTTGGTTGCCATGTTTGTCTGATTAGCAACATTTGCAACACTTCAAATGGAATTTGTTTGCGGTCAAATGTGGCTAAATGTTTGTACAACGGGAAGTCAGCAGCAGTTTGCATTGGAAAGTCTAGATTACTTAGCTCCGTTATATTCTGCATCATCCCTTTTTTAATCAAAGTGAATGATTTAACAACTTTCTTTCAAAACTGAAAACTGGTAGGATTGGAGTTTGAGATGAATGTTGAGACAGGGTTATTGAGGGTTATGGAGCTAGGGCTGAAATACAGATCAGCTGTAACCGAATTGGATAGTCGATCAGGACCCGAGGATTAAATGACTTTTGGGAGAAGTTATTGACTAAACAGTTCACTCCCCTTTCCATCGATTACTACCACCTACCGTTCTCACTATAAAGCTTAATCCAGTCCCCCCCTTTTTATCAATTACCCTCACTTACCCATCTCACTATAAACCTCATTCCAGCTCCCTCTTCATCAATACCATCACCTCCCCATCTCACTATAAACCTCAATTCTTCCGCCATGAATTCATCCGGCTGGACTTCTTTATATGAGTAAAAATGTTCCATCTGACTCTTCCTTCCCTTGCCTGTGTGTTGTGAGGTTTGAACCCTTCTCTGTACTGTCAGTAATTTTATCAGCAATCTCGATTGTAAACCTCAAATTCATCATCTGTGTTAATGAAATTCACCACCGCCTCCAACGTGCCAACTCAGCCTTCGATCAATTGAGGAATAGAGTATTTGAATACCAGAATGTCAAACCTGAGACTGAGTTCATGGTTTATCCAGGCAGCAGTGATCCCCGCACTCCGATATGCTTTGGAGACATGGATGATGTACATTCGGCACTGGAGAAGTACCACCAGTGCTGACTTTGTAGGATCTTCCAAATCCGACAGCAAGAAAAACAATCCAACAGCAACGTCCTCTCCCAAATCAACTTACCGAACATCGAGGCACAAATCAATTAAAACCAGCTCCGCTGATGTCTGATACCAAACCCTTGAAGCAACTGCTTCACGAGACTTCTGCTTGACAGGAGACTCCCAGGAGGATGCTGGAAATGCTTAAGGGATGTTCTCAAAGCAGCCCTGACCCATGGGAATCCGAGGCTTGTGAGTGATCACAATGGAGTAGGCTCATAGGAGAAGGTACCAAAGACATCAAGGGGCTTTGTTGGGAGCATATTGATGCGTGGGAGAGTGTGCACGAATCTCCAAACAACTCATCAGCTCGGCCCTTCCAGCACCACCTACCCCACATGGCAGAGTCTGCGTAAACATACCAGCCATTTCAGAATGCATTGAACTGGAGTGGAAAAATGTCATCCTCAATCCTGAGGGACTGTCCAAGATGAAGAAACCTTAAATTGATGACTTGAGCTTCTTCCATAAAGAGACAGGCCCAACTTCCTTCATTGGGAATTATTATAATTTGACATTTCCTCCGGGCAATATGGATTGGATGCCGAGACCTGAATACAATGCAGGCAGCAGCCCTGACCTTTGGCCTGAAAGATTTTCTGCCTGTGCTTGTCCTGGTCTGTAAGGCAAGGATGGTGTTTGGATCATGATTGTTCTTCTGAGAAGCTGGTGGTCTCATACTCCACCCTGATCCGTGCAATATTGCTAATTATGGTTCATGCTCTGTCAAATCAACCTTGTTCCAGTCTTTATGAACGATTTTCCAATAATTTTGTTAATCCTGTCATTAAGCGTGGTGACTCCTCATAGAATCCCTACAGCGCAGAAGGAGGCCATTCGGCCCATCCTGTTTGCAAAGATCTCTGTTAAGTGTGAGGCAGCTGAACCCAGTTGCAAGAGAATCTGTAATTCTGTCTTCTGGCCTGGACCCAGGTCCGAACTCATGCAGAATCCTGGACTGAGTATGGAACTTAAATGCTTGATGGAAAACTAGTAAAATCCATTGTTGCCCCTTTGTATTAATGTCTGACTGAATCACTAATGGTCCCATATTTACAGAAACATAATCTTTCTTACTGTGAATAGGTTCACACTCTCTCAAGCAGCCTCACTTTTTCATAGGAAACTTCAAGGAGATGGTGGTCTCAGCTACATGGGTTAGTGTTCATGATAAAGCTTCACTGAAACATCGAACAGACTTAATGCAAATCCTTAAATACGTGTTGCTTAAACACTATTTGCATCAAGTTAAACTGCTATCTAGTTTGTGAGATTAGTTGAGAAAGTTATTCATTATTATTTTATCACTGAACTTTCTTGAGGGAGGGAAGTACTAAGATACTAAAAGGGATCCTGTTAAATGTGTGCTGGGGAAGCAGTGTCATAGATCGCTGTCTGGGAAACACGACACTAGGTCTCAGCATTGTTCTTAAATGTTTCCTTCTGAGTGGGCCTTGGTCTCTAAAACTTGGTTCATTTTGCTTTTCGTTGCATTTCCCACTTCCTCTCCTGTAGCTGTTGGGTTGTTGCTGTGGTACAGTTTCACAGTCACATTCTGCCCAAGAGGCACCCTTTAGAACATAGAACATTACAGCGCAGTACAGGCTCTTTGACCCTCGATGTTGCGCCAACCAGTGAAACCAATCTAAAGCCCATCTAACCTACACTATTCCAATATCATCCATATGTTTATCCAATGACCATTTAAATGCCCTTAATGTTGGTGAGTCCACTACTGTTGCAGGCAGGGCATTCCATGCCCTTACTACTCTCTGAGTAAAGAACCTACCTCTGACATCTGTCCTATATCTATCATCCCTCAATTTAAAGCTATGTCCCCTCATGCTAGCCATCACCATCTGAGGAAAAAGGCTCTCACTGTCCACCCTATCTAATCCTCTGATCATCTTGTATGCCTCTATTAAGTCACCTCTTAAAAGTCACCTCTTAACCTTCTTCTCTCTAACGAAAACAGCCTCAAGTCCCTCAGCCTTTCCTCGTAAGACCTTCCCACCATATCAGGCAACATCCTGGTAAATCTCCTCTGCACCCTTTCCAATGCTTGCACATCCTTCCTATAATGCGGCGACCAGAACTGTACGCAATACTCCAAGTGCGGCCGCACCAGAGTTTTCTACAGCTGCAACATGACCTCATGGCTCCGAAACTCAATCCCTCTACCAATAAAAACTAACACACCGTACGCCTTCTTAACAACCCTATCAACCTGCGTGCCAACTTTCAGGGATCTATGCACATGGACAGTGGATGCCAGTAAGCTGTTAATTACAAGGTGGATATGAACACAGATACGTCTGCTCCTATTCACACAGTAGCAGAGATCAGCGGATAACAATCGGGAGCTGGCAATAGCTCTAGTCCAGGTTAATTGTGGAGATCTGCTTTATATTTGTTTATAAAGTTTAAAGTTTATTTATTAGTGTTACAAGTAGGCTTACATTAACACTGCAATGAAGTTATTGTGAAAATCCCCTACTCGCCACAATCTGGCGCCTGTTCGGGTACACTGAGGGAGAATTCAGCATGGCCAATGCACCTAACCAGCATGTCTTTCGGATTGTGGGAGAAAACCGGAGCACCCGGAGGAAACCCACACAGACATGGGGAGAATGTGCAGATTCCACAGTGACATAAGCCGGATGTTGAATCCGGGTCCCTCGCACTGTGAGGCAGCAGTGCTAACCACTGTGCCACCATGCCACCCCAAGATGTTTATTAAAGTGTGTCTGTAAATGAATCTGTACAGGTTAAGCTCCAATTCTATCCTTACCACCTGGCTATCTATAGTGTAGTCCAAACCCAGATGCCCAGATTTCTGTTGAATTTAATTTTGCAACTTGTTGTGGAAGGATTGAGTGAAACGTCTGGACTGCTATCATTATCAAACCCAAACAACTGCTGGACAGCTGGTGCCTGGGCCTATCCTTCACCGTATACTTCATCTAATCTCTGTTTAAAGCAGTGGAACCATGGGTGGGGAAGGGGGGTATTTAGTTTCCTTACCTATGAGAATACGTAAAGGGATTGTGTTCCAGAAAAACATTGGATCTTTGAGCTCAGTACAGGTGAAGAACCTTGTCTGCCTTTGGCAGAACAATCTGCACCCAAGAAGATTGCTGATCCCACTTGCCACCTTGTGTCTCATTGATGGGTTAGCCAAGCAGTTCCAGCAACGGGTTGAGATGAGGGAAGCATGTTTTGCGGTGGTGGGTGGGGGGGATATCCCAAGTTGCATCAACATAACCCTTCATTGGAAGGGTTTGGAAACAGAGGCAATGTTTTACTTAAATATTTCCCTCCAATTCCCCAACCCACCGTGACTGTTTATATTGAAGAGGGAAAGGGGTTTTGAGTTGTCTCTGGTTCATTAAATGATATAGCCAGTGCTTGTTGGCAGTGAAGGATTATTGTATCCCAAAGGTTCTTGTAGTCTGCTTACCGACCATGAATTAGGAGCAGGAGGAGGCCACTCAGCCCATCGAGCCTGTTTCGCCTTTCAATTAGACCATGGCTGATCTGATTGTAATCTCAACTCCACATTTTGCCTATTCCGATAATCTGTGACCCATATTGCTTATCAAGAATCTATCCACCTCTGCCTTAAAAAGACTCTGCTGCCACCACCTTTTGAGGAAGAGTGTTCCAAAGACTCTTAACCCTCTGGGAGAGGAAAATTCTCCTCACCTCAGTCTTAAATGAACGAGACCTTATTTTTAAACAGTGACCCCTAGTTCTGGATTCCCCCACAAGAGAAAACATCCTTTCCACATCTACCCTGATAAGAACCTTCAGCATCTTATATGTTTCAATCAAGTTGCCTCTTACTCTTCTAAACTGCAGCAGATACAAGCCTAGCCAATCCAACCTTCCCGACAGGCCAGATATTAGTTTGGTAAACCTTATCTGAACTGCTTGGACCATAAGACGTCGGAGCAGAATTAGGCCACTTGACCCATCAAGTCTGCTCCGCCATTCAATCATGGCTGATATTTTTCTCATCCCCATTCCCCATAACCCCTGATCCCCTTATTAATCAAGAACCTATGTATCTCTGTCTTAAATACACTCAATGACCTGGCCTTCCATAAATAAGACCAATACTTTACCCAGTGTTCCAGATGTGGTCTTGCCAATGTCCTGTATAACTGAAATATAACCTCTCTATTCAGTTCTCCTCATGATAAATAATAACATTCTATTACCTTTCCCACTTACTTGCTGTGCCTGCATACTAATCTTCTGTGATTCACGCAGAAAGATGGAACAGGCTTGAGGAGCTGAATGGCCTACACCTTGCTCATATGTGCACTAGGGCACCCAAATCCCTCTGCATTTCAGAGCTCTGGAATGTCTCACCATTTCGATACCAAGCTTTTTTTATTCTTCCTGTCAAAATGGACAATTTTGCATGTTCCCACATTATACTCCATTTGTCAGATCTTTGGCCGCTCACCTCTACCATCTGTGTCCCTTTGTAGCCTCTTGTCCTCTTGACTTTCCTACTAATTTTTATGTCATTAGCAAATTTAGCAACCATCTCTGGCCCCTTCATCCAAGTCATTTCTATAAATTGTAAATTGCCCTTTGTGTAATTCCACTCTGCCCGTTGGGAGGAGTAATCCCATTATGAGGAGGTGTTGTAGTGCAGTGGGTAACTTCCCTGACTTTGAGCCAGAAGCTCTGGGTTTGAGTCCCACTTCAGGACTTAATGGCCAAGGACGGTGCATTTACAATACAGTCAAACCGTTATCAACTTGTAAAATTCTTCCAACAGGTACCAGATGGTAAGCGCGGCAGAGATTCCCAGTCAGCTATGTGTTGGAAAGAACATTGGAGCCTCTACCATCACTATCCATAGCTCCAGACTACAACATACATGTAACAGTGCATTTTGCCACCGTAACTCTGACTCCTTTGGGTCCAGTTGACTGGACGGGCTGTCTGGATCACTGTGGTGTCAACAGCATGGGGTTCAATCTTTGTTCTGGCTGGAGTGGATTCGGGATCTGTCCCCTTTTCTTAGCCTCTGATGGAGGCCTCAGCACTGTGGGTCAGACCTGCCTTCAGGCAAAGAACTGAAGAGGAATCCAATATTTAAATGTATTTACTTTTCTCAGGCAATAATCATAAAACAATGTGAGGAGCAACTAACTCAAGTGTGTCTATTGTAGAAGGACTATAACTCAATAGTTTGGGAAGTACTCATCTGTGTTGCAATGGGCAGGAAGATTCCTGCTGACACTTCTTCAGTTTGATGTGACTATTTCTAACCTGCAGCTGCTAGCCAGGTTTAACACTTGTACCCGAATGCAGTCAAAGTGTGGACTCCACCATAGAGAATTCATTGTGTCATGCTGTCAAAGAGTCTGTGCTGCTGAGGAAACCCTGGGTTATATTGGATGCTGTTCAGTTCTTTTTGGGAACAGCAGCGGGTTTCCTGTGTGTAGGTTGGAATATACTCAGATGGAAATTGGGGGTTAAAGCTTACTTCTGAACAATATTTCTGTTTTTTTTCCCCCCAGTGAGCGGCACGCTCTCAGCGGTGCTGAAAACAACCATCATACTCGATGACATTCCAGCGCAATGTCAGATCGTTTGGGGCAAACTACCAAGGGGAAGGATGGAAAATCGAAGTACTCCTCTCTCAGTCTGTTCGATAAGTACAAAGGAAAGTCACTAGAAACCCAGAAACATTCAGGAGGTGTGTAACAAAGAAATTCACCCAGATACACAGTTACTGGGACTTGTGGTTTACGGCTTATATATTTCTCAGTGCTTTTTTTTCCAAACCCCATTTTTGTTTCCCAGTAACAACAGGTTATACTAGAGATGGTTCTGTGTATGATTGTCACTCTGTAACTCCTCGTCCATTGCTGCTGAGGCTGCTCCTGAGTGCAGTTGCAGTGTGGAGATGTATATTCTCCTTCACGTGCTCTCTGTCTATAAACCTCTCTATCTTTTTCTTGGTCCGACTCACTCTCTTTCTCTTTCTTTCTCTCTCAATCAGTCTTTCCCTCTCTCTCTCTCAATCAGTCTTTCTCTCTCTCTCTCTGTCAGAGTTTCCTTCTCTCTCTCTCTCTCTCTCTCTCACAATCAGTCTTTCTTTCTCTCTCTCTCACAATCAGTCTTTCTCTTTCTCTCTTGGTCTCTCTCTTTCACTCGGTCTCGCTAATACTATCCAAATCTTATAGCAGCTATATTGGCTGAATATACATGGGAGCCATGAAAGAGCAAACATGCCATTTCTGAGGTTCATATTATCAACTCCTAGCTTTGACCCACTGAATTCTGAAATAATTTTCTGGTATCTTCCTTGTGTAGATTTTTGATGACCTTATGACATGGTCACATTCCAAACACTGCACCGTAGTCGGGAGTCCCAGACCACTGAAGCATTCTTTCCACCTTTTTAATAAAACTTCTCTGCATTACTATTGAATCTTGTACCTTTCATTCAGCCATTTCAACTTAAAACTTTGCTTTAATTTATACCTGATATAAGATAGCACTTGTTCTTACATCTGTACTTGAAGCTGTAACAAGTTAAATTAAGAACTTCTGTTTATTATAAGAGCTCGTCTCTTATTGCCGACTCTGTGGAGTGTGATATCAGGCTGTACTTGCAGTGCAACTATAGTATCGTTATGAAAAAGATTTGCTTTGGGCTAATGCTGCAGCTGTGTGGTTGCGGTCTGGATCATTCTTCACTGTATATCCAGGAAGGGTTTTCCTTCCTTCTGGTATTAGGTGCAGGTAGTTGTGCACACTCCTGGCTTCTGCGGTGCAATTCTGAGCTTTGTCTAATGTGTGTTACAGTTGTCCCTCGACATGGCTTGCAGAGTCTTGGCAAAGTGGCTGCTGCCCGGCGTATGCCCCCGCCTGCAAACCTTCCCAGCTTAAAGGCTGAAAACAAAGGAAACGACCCGAACGTGACCATCGTACCAAAAGACGGAACAGGATGGGCAAGCAAACAGGAGCAGCAGGACCAAAAGAAGTACGGTTGTTTGAGTTACTTAAAATAAAACTTTCCTTCCTTTGGTGGGGAGGAATAGGAATCTTTCCTAAGGCACTGGTATAATCTTGGTGGCTGCTCAGCTAACATGAAGTGACCCTGGGCTGGAGTCTCCTGTTTCAACTGTCCAACGTTTGCATGGTACAGCAGCAGGAAATGGGGTGGGGAGAACCACTTCACCACCACTGTCGCTGCCATTGTGACCAGGAGCCTTTCTCTCCCTGCTGCAACAGGGCTGAAAACAGTTATTACCCCCCCCCCGCCCCATCCCCGATCCCCAATTTCTTGGTACTGCTGGTGGGACTACCAGGGTTAGGGAAGGATAGTATACTGTGGACTAACAGAGCAAGTCCCCTCTTTCATATATTGGAAGGAGCAGGCCTACTCATGGCCACTTCTTTCAACCTCGCCATCTACTGAAGGCCTCACTTCTCCAGAAACATTTCTTCATGTGCTGGGAAAATTCTCCTGGAACCTTCCTGTTCCCTGAGCCGCTGCAGCACTCACCTTTTTTGGAGACCTTTATTGTAGCCAAGTTAATTTATATCAGCAACCACATTACCACAGGTGTATGTAGAAATCAGAAATTATTGGAACTTGTGCTAACAGAATTTCTCTGGTGAATGGGACTAAGGACATATGTGGGGCCTGGTTGCCTCATGTTGTCCTTGATGTAGAATTGTAAACAACTACTAAAGAAATGAACGTTGAAGCTGATGGATGAACAAGACCAGGTGTGAGTTAGAATGCAGACATCAAAGCTTTAGATGAGCTCAAGTTTATGGCGATTGGAAGATGGGAGGCTGACCAGGAGAGGATTGGAATAGGCAAATCCGGCAGGAACAAGGGGATGAAGCTAAAATAAACTTGGCAGCTCTTTTAAATTGAGCCACACTTTGAGAAGTTTTCCCACAGGTCCATCTTGTCAATGAGTTGGCTAAATCTTTGATTTGCGGGCAGCACAGTGGTTAGCACTGCTGCCTCACAGCGCCAGGGACCTGGGTTTGATTCCCGGCTTGGGTCGCTGTCTGTGTGGAGTTTGCACATTCTCCCCGTGTCTGCGTGGGTTTCCTCCGGGTGCTCCTCCGGTTTCCTCCCACAGTCCAAAGATGTGCGGGTTAGGTGGATTGGCCACTCTAAATTGCCCCTTAGTGTCAGGGGGTTCGTAGGGTAAATAAATCGGGTTATGGGGATAGGGCCTGGGTGGTGCAGACTCAATGGGCCGAATGGCCTCCTTCTGCACTGTAGGGATTCTATGGATCAATGAGAAAAGGATCCATTCTGTGTTCTGTTAGAACTAGAATTTTGAGGGAAGTTCCATTCTTTTCCCTGTTGGGATATCCTGCAGGATGGTGGTTTTTGCTGACCTTGCTGCCATTGTGTTTTGCAGTACCGGTGCATCAGCAGTACAGCAGCCGGAGTTGCCATCGCAGCCGGCTTCACAGACATCTGTCTCCAGTGTGCCAAAGCCAGCACCAGTCCACGAGGTAAGAGCTGAGTGTTTCGGTAAGCCTATCGGCAGTGCGGGGGAGGGAGCGGGTCCAGTGTGATGTGAGAAATAATAACGTTGGTCTGATTAAGATGAGTTTCTCCAATACAAAGCACTGGCTTAATGCATGAGTTGAAGTCTGTATAAAAGTCTATTAAATGAAAATTTGATGCAAGGAATGAAAGGTGAGAAAATTGCTTCAAGACGCAATAAAAAAAAGGCAATAAAAGGTTTGCAGCTGGTCCAGCATTGCACTGCTCCTCCGCTCAGATTTGCATGTGAAAAGAATCACATTGGTGGTGGTGGATGATTGAGATTCAGAATCGAGAGTGGCTGCATCTGGGAGCTGGGGTCTTTGATCTGTTTTGTTGCCTGAAATTTAATGGACTTTCTTCCTCTGACAATCGACAGAATACAAATTCAGCACAAGGTGGAGTAAAGTCATGGGCACAATTGAAGGCAAAGTCAGCAGGACCAGGAGGTGGTGAGTTCATAGATCTTAGAATCATACAGGAGGCCATTCGGCCCATCGAGTCTGCACCGACCACAGTCCCACCCAGACCCTATTTTCATAACCCCATGCATATACCCTTGCTAGTCCCTTTGACACTAAGGGGCAATTTAGCATGGCCAATCCACATAACCCGCACATCTTTGGACTATGGGAGGAAACCGGAGCACCCGGAGGAAACCCACACAGACATGGGGCGAACATGCAAACTCCACGCAAGCAGTGACCCAAGCCGGGAATCGAACTCGGATCCCTGGCTTGATCCCTGTGAGAAGTCTCACAACACCAGTCCAACATCTCCACATCATTGATCCCTGTGAGGCAGCAGCGCTAACCAATGTGTCACCGTGCCGTGTCTTTGTGTATTCTGATAACTTTGTCACTTCTCTGATAAATGTTATAAATCTACTTAAATAGATTGTCTTGTAGTATTAATAAGTTGTGTGTTTCCAAGAACATTGGGTGTATTAATTTTGCTGTGCACACAGGCCTCAGTATTTCAGACCATAATTAGTTTCCTTTAATGGGTGTATCAGTCAGCTCAACTGATTCCTGGGAGGAAAGGGTTATTTTATAAGGAAAGGTTGGACAGGTTGGGCCTGTATCTATTGGAGTTTAGAAGCATGAAAGGTTATCTTATTGAAACCTACAAGGTCCTGAGGGGCCTTGACAGGGCAAATGCTGAAAGGATGTTTGCCCCGTGGGAGAGACTAGAACCAGGGGACACAGTTTTAAAATAAGGGGTCTCTTTTCCATCTTTTAAGATGGAGGTGAGAATTTTTTCTCTGGGAGTTCTCTTCCTCACACAACACTGGAGGCTGGTCATTGAAAATTTTTCAGACTTAAGTTGGTTAGATTCTTGATTGACAAGCAAGTCAAAGGGGATAGCTAGGAAAGTAGAGTTGAAGTCACAATCAGATCAGCCATGGTCTTGTCAAATGGCAGAGCAAGCTCAATGGGTTGAATGGCTTACTGCTTCTAATTCATGCGTGTGTACATATCTGTATAACTCGCACACGGTGAAAGCCAAAACCAGTACCCCAGGATTAATGTTAAACCCATCATTGTTTCTGCAGACCAGACTTCTAATGTTACATCGTATTATCTCCTCCCAATCCTTTCATAAATATTATATTCTTAATTCACGCTTGATGTAGAATACTGAGCCTCCCTTATGCCTTGCTGGAACCTGCTGGGCTTAACTTTGAAATTCTTTACAGTGGCTCCTGATGTCAACCAAATATTGCAGCATGTTGAAAAGAGCAGGGAAACAAGGCATCAGTCGCAGGCACTGAAGGCGAATACCTTCCTAAAGCACGTTGAACTGAATGATTGCCCCCTGTGCTGAAATATTTATTAACACTCCAAAACCCAGGTGCCTGTCCCACGCTGAGGCCCCAATGTTAGCAGGTGGAATTTCTGAATCATGTGGGAGAGGGGAGGAAGATGGTGGGGGAGGTGGGGGGAGGGGAGGTGTGAGTGCATGGTAAGCTTAGGGAGCTCTTGGGAAAGTATTCCTGCTCACCTTGACCCACAGATATATATATATCTATATTAAATATAAAAGGCGGCACGGTGGCATAGTGTTAGCACTGTTGCCTCACAGTGCCGGGGACCTGGGTTCGATTCCTGGCTTCGGTCACTGCGGAGTCTGCACGTTCTCCCCGTGTCTGCGTGGGTTTCCTCCAGGTGCTCCGGTTTCCTCCCACAATCTGAAAGACGCGCTAGTTAGGTGCATTGACCCGAACAGGCGCCGGAGTGTGGCGACTAGGGGAATTTCACAGTAACTTCATTGCAGTGTCAATGTAAGCCTTACTCGTGACTAATAAATAAACTTTAACTTTACTTTATATTTCATTTGAGGCCTGGGTGACTCACCAGGCCGGGGTTAAACCTGTAAAGCAGGTTTAATTTGAGACTTCTATTGCTGTTAGAGATATAATTGCCAACCTGCCTCCTGGGAGTGTTTTGGGTGTTGACCCTCTGTCTAGCCTCTGTCAAACCCAGAAATGGGCTAGATTTGGTCAGTATTGAGACCTTTGAATATCTCATTCGATCTCAACCCACCTGTCCTGGGGGTTAAAATTACTTCCTAATTCTCTTGCCCATCACCCTATCCTATTGACCTACCTTGCTCCCTGATTCCCCGGGTGTTTAATTTAGAAATGTCCTGCTCAAATTCTTGCAATGTTTAATCCCACCTATCTCTGCTGCCTCCTCCACCTTAATATTCTCCTCTGTGCTGTCTGGCCCTCTCATTCTCCCCCTGTCCCCATTGGTGACAGAGCCTTCAACCCTGATCAGGAACCTCTATGGTTCACTGACCATTGGTGGCGAACATTGCTCACCTCTCTTCAGTATGGACTCTACACCCCGGGAAGCATAGACAGAGCTTGGGAATTGTAATGTCTTAAATACACCTGGGCTCTGATTGTGATTGACTTTTTAAAAATCATTATTTGTTTTAGGCGGAAGAGGATTGAACAAGCAGTTACCATTCTCTCAAGAGGAATTTCCAACGTTGAAAGCAGCTGGAGACCAGGAAAAGGCTGGAAAAGAAAAGGACACCACAGATCAGTCATATGGGCCAGGACCAAGCCTCCGCCCACAGAGTAAGGCGCACAGATATATGCAATATCTGAAACTCCTGCTGGCATGCAGACATTTACTGGGAGTGTTTTGTGGCGTGTGGCGTTTATACAAGTGCTGAGTGACAGAGAGAGAAACGTGCATCAGATTCTAAAGAGAGGCAGTAATTCCACTTCCAGTTTCTAACCTGCATTAGGTGAAATGATGACACAGCAGCTATGTTTACCCAAACCACATGGTGAGCCCTAACTTGCCAATTGGAACAGGATTCCACTACGTGATTCTTAGTCAGGTGTCCAGTTTGGTACGGATATTTTTACAAGTTCTGAAACACTGGGTGAAATAGCTAAGTAACCTGAAACCTGATAAGCGGCCCTATGAACTTTACATTGAACCCTTATCTGTTTTGCAAGCAGCACATTTTTGTGCCTTTCCAAACAAGTAGCCCTGTTGTTGTTTCCTTGAAGTTATTTTTCTACAGATTTCCTCCCAGAACGAATAAACCAATCTATTCAGTAGGAAACTGGGTCGAAGTGTTTTAAATAACTGCATGAAAGTGGCTCAAGCAAAAACTTTCTTAGTTAACCTAGTGTGAATATGAAACTACTTCCCATTAGTGCTGGTGTGTAAAATACACCTCTGTAATGAGATATGTTTATCTGTGACACATGATTTATTCCTTAACTTAAAACCTGTTGTGAAATTATAGATGCAGATAGCTATAATTAGCTGTTTTAAATTGCTTTGTGAAGAAAATCCAACCATGTTGTGCTCAATATCTCTCACATTTAAAGAAAGAAATAAAAAGTATCTGGTCAAGGCCTTGTCAGGGATTCCACTTTTGTGGAATGCTTTCCCATAAAGTTAAGTGATGATTAAATTCGGAAATCTAGATGAGGCCTGGTTCAAATTGGCTGATCCATTACATTTGCCCTCTATCTTTAAACTGTAACCACTGGAATAGATCTGATATGCTGCCCTATTTGAAGACTCAGCCACTTTATTGTGGTACAGCTGCTTACTGATCGGTTGCGTTTTGGAATCGAGCAGTTGTGTTTCTCCTTGCAGATGTAGCCATTTGGAGAGAGGGTGGTGGGCGCAACCTGAACCCCACGGTAGCACCTGCCCCACCTCCGCCCGAGGTGGAAGCCAAAAGTTCAGACCAAGAAGATCCAGTGCACACGCCAGTGTCGTCAAGTGACCCAAAGGAGCCTTCGCTGCGTCCTGCTACTCCGCTGAGGAGAGGACTGGGAATACCACTGCAGACGGGGACCCACCAATTCCCATCTACCTACCGGGATATGTTGCCTACGTTTGTAAGTTGATGACGGAACCAGTAAACTGCCTGTGGCGTTTCCACAGTTCATGCATTTTTATATAAGGTTACAATGAAATTGAGAATCATTTCAGAAACTTGCTTCACAGGTGACACCTCAGAGCCCAAAACCTGCAGCGAAGCCATGGTAACAGACCAGAATTGAAGAGATATGTTGACTTAGTAATTCACTCTGATAACCATTGATAGAAAATTACGGCCACAGGAAGAGAAGTTTGTGAAAAGGATTTCTAGTGTGGAGAATATTCCAAAAAAATGATGGACAGGGAGAGACCAGCTTTTTAAACATTCTTTCTTGGGATGTGAATGTTGCAAGGTCAGCATTGGTTGCCCATTCTTAATTGTTCTTGAGAAGATGATAGGGAGCCGTATTCGTGAATGTGGTCCATCAAACCTGCCCCACACTCATTATGGCTGAAGAATCATAGTAAGAGTTTTAACAACACCAGGTTAAAGTCCAACAGGTTTATTTGGTAGCAAATGCCATTAGCTTTCGGAGCGCTGCTCCTTCGTCAGATGGAGTGGATTTCCACTCCATCTGACGAAGGAGCAGCGCTCCGAAAGCTAATGGCATTTGCTACCAAATAAACCTGTTGGACTTTAACCTGGTGTTGTTAAAACTCTTAGTGTGTTTACCCCAGTCCAACGCCGGCATCTCCACATCATGAAGAATCATAAGCAGGCACTTCCTATTTCCACCCACCCCATCAAACTCCTGCAGTATAGTAACATGCTTGGGCAGGCAGCAAAACTCCAGGACCAACGTGGCATGAAATACTCTGGTAGAATTCCTCGCTGGCCTCCCTCAGCAACCAAAACCAGTCCAGGAGATCACGTGGATCAAATATGATCTATAAAACTAATTAGCTACAGTTTTAAAAATCTATCTCTCTGCTTTTCTCAGTAAGAGTGAGCTGTACCAGCTAACCAAGGTGAATATATTCAGTAGGGATGGAGAAAGATTGTACGGTCAATATAGCTTCCAGGTCACTAACGTCATAAAGAATAGTGTTCCAATGGGATTTCCCTGTTAATCTTGTTTATGGAGGATAATCTACATTCAGAAAATGAGAAAGGTGATATAACATTGATGCCAACAGCTCAAGTGCCAGCAATCATGGCAGCTGATGTTCCGATCTGATAGAAGAAGGATCGCTATCGGAAATAATAAAACAATCAGTTGCTATCTTTTCTGGGTCTCTTGCCAATACTGTACAACTTTTGCCCTGGATGCAGTGTGGAATTGTGTAGGCCTCATTTAAGTTGTGCTGTTTACTAGTTGTTGTATTCACTTTTTGCACTCTTTAGCTGGAATCTTTAACTTTCCAGAGACAGTATAAACTTATATTGGTCCTGTCCACTTTTATTCTATCTGTGGGGCTTATGGGTCATTCTGTCTGGGGGCTTTTGTTCATTTTGTGTGGAGGTTGTTGTTGGCGCTGTCGGGGGTTGTTGTGGGCTCTGTTGGGGGCGGGGGGGGGGCTGCTGTGGGCGCTGTTGGGGGGGGGGGCTGCTGTGGGCGCTGTCCGGGGGGGGAGGCTGCTGTGGGCGCTGTCAGGGGGGGCTGCTGTGGGCGCTGTCGGGGGGGGCTGCTGTGGGCGCTGTCGGGGGGGCTGCTGTGGGCGCTGTCGGGGGGGGTGGATGCGGCCGCTGTTGGCGGGGGGGGGGTGGTTGCGGGAGCTGCCGGGGGGGGGGGGGGGGGGGGGTGGTTGCGGGAGCTGTCGGGGGGGTGGTTGCGGGCGCTGTCGGGGGGGTGGTTGCGGGAGCTGCCGGGGGGGTGGTTGCGGGAGCTGCCGGGGGGGTGGTTGCGGGAGCTGCCGGGGGGTGGTTGCGGGAGCTGCCGGGGGGGTGGTTGCGGGAGCTGCCGGGGGGGTGGTTGCGGGAGCTGTCGGGGGGGTGGTTGCGGGCGCTGTCGGGGGGGTGGTTGCGGGCGCTGCCGGGGGGGTGGTTGCGGGAGCTGCCGGGGGGGGGTTGTGTGCGCTGTCGGGGGGGTGGTTGCGGGCGCTGCCGGGGGGGTGGTTGTGTGCGCTGTCGGGGGGGTGGTTGCGGGCGCTGCCGGGGGGGTGGTTGCGGGAGCTGCCGGGGGGGCGAATGCGGGCGCTGCCGGGGGGGGTTGTGTGCGCTGTCGGGGGGGGTGGTTGCGGGCGCTGCCGGGGGGGGTTGTGTGCGCTGTCGGGGGGGTGGTTGCGGGCGCTGCCGGGGGGGGTTGTGTGCGCTGTCGGGGGGGTGGTTGCGGGCGCTGCCGGGGGGGTGGTTGCGGGCGCTGTCGGGGGGGTGGTTGCGGGCGCTGTCGGGGGGGTGAATGCGGGAGCTGTCGGGGGGTCGTTGCGGCCGCTGTCGGGGGGGTGGTTGCGGGAGCTGCCGGGGGGGTGGTTGCGGGCGCTGCCGGGGGGGTGGTTGCGGCCGCTGTCGGGGGGGGTTGTGTGCACTTGGTTGCAGGATCTTTATTCACAACGGCTTACTTCGCCTGTTGATCACCTCTTTACCAATGTCTGGAATGGATTTTCTGCCCTCTGTAGATGTGCACACCACAATCACGGGGACCTCAACCTACCCCAGTCCTTGGTCCACAGGGATCCTTACAATATCCATTCCAGCCACCTGAGCCAATTAGGTAAGAGCTTGCATGTTTACACCCTGTGTGTTTAATTATTATTGTTTGGAAGCTGTGCTAAGATCATTTACTGTCACAGATAAACTGGGCTAGTCAATAATTTTTTACTTCATGGTCTATGAATATAAAATAGGATTAAACATGTGGATGGATAAATTGCCAGGTATTCTGATTGGACTGTAAGTCCCATTGTCCAAACAGCATGTTTGTTTCAATCTCAGTATCATGCGGTATAAAATGGAAGGAGCATGCATGGTGAAGGACAGAGGTTGCGTGTTTGCGGAGATTGCTTGCATTCTCGCTCCGTTTTGCCTCACCAAAGCCAGCTGCCTGTATTATTCACTCCAGTATTTGATGATGAGTCCGGGCCTAATGCATGTTTCACCCTTTAATCACCAATGTGTTTATTGACAGATATCCCCGAGGAGTAACTCGCCCTACTCGCCCAGCCAGGCCTGCTCGGCGACCAGGTGAACCGACCGATCGACCCGCCATCGTCAATCCTGATGATCTGAAGGAACTGGATCAGCTGGACATTGAAACAGAAGATGGATGGGCAGGTGAGAGAAATCAAACAACTTCCTTGAACTTTAATTAAGTGCCTATAATCTGCATTTTTGTGGTTACATGGGATAATTGGTTTCCCACTGGAATTGATCTAATTTGTAATGTATTGCGAGTTAACACCTTTGTATGGATAGGGAATGCTCAGTGCATGGATAGGTGTCTGAGAATCTGGAGGTGTAGAGCAGAGAGTTGGGTGGCTATTCATATAATTAAAATTGCTGTGCTGTTCAGATCTAGAAAGATTACAGCACAGACTCAAGAACAGCTTCTTCCCTGCTACCATCAGACTTGAATGGACTTACCTCGCATTAAGTTGATCTTTCTCTACACCCTAGCTATGACTGTAACACTACATTCTGCACTCTCTCCTTTCCTTCTCTATGAACGGTATGCTTAGTCTGTATAGCGTGCAAGAAACAATATTCTTCACTGTGTACTAATACATGTGACAATAAATCAAATCAGAAGGAGGCCATTCAGCCCATCATGTCTGCTGGCCTTCAGAAGGAATAGTTCACCTAGAACTGTCAGTCACTCTCCCCTGACTTTTCCCGGTAGCCCCACACTTTTGTCCTTTTCAGATAATGAACTAACACTGTTACCTTGATGGTGAGCGAGTTCTTTCAGCAACCCTTTGCAGTCCTTCACATTCACCAACAGTCCATACCGGCCAATAAGAGAAGAAAGCGCCAGTAGGACTGCTTGTTTGGCCCCTGTGGTCAGCAGTCCCAGGGCCCAAGACCATACAGCACTCGCAGGGTGCAGGCTGGAGATTATTAAGTCAACTGGTCTTCAGAGCGCCCCTGATTGTTCCAAACAAAAATGCAATAACATTTAGCCCATCAGCTGAACACTTAGAGAAAATCCCTGATCTCCTAACAACGTGGGACTTGTGCTTTGTGTTGACAAGTGCTGGTGGTACTATCATTATTTCACCAGGACATGTTGTGCTTTGCTCAAGAAAAATATTGAAGTGGTTGAGAAGCAGATTTCCACTGCCTTGCTTTTATACTCAGGATTGACTTATCTGTGCTGCCACTTTCAGTCAAAAGTGCAGTCCCTTAGTTCCTAGTTATTGAATTGAAATCTCTGTCGGTGAACTGATGGGGAAACCTATGAACTTGTCAGCAAATCTGCCTCGTCCTGTGTTGCACATTCATTCTCGGATGTATGTTTTACCAGCTCACTTTGTTTCTAATGAGATCCTATGTACAATACTGTGGAACAAACATTCTGACAGATGTAGCATATTTTTTGATGTGCAGATGCCGGCGTCGGACTGGAGTGGGCACAGTAAGAAGTCTCTCAACACCAGGTTGAAGCCCAACAGGTTTATTTGGTCGCATGAGCTTTCGGAGCACTGCCCCTTCATCAGGTGACTCACCTGATGAAGGAGCAGTGCTCCGAAAGTTCGTGCTACCAAATAAACCTGTTGGGCTTCAACCTGGTGTTGAGAGACTTCTTACTGTGCATTTTTTTTCTGAGAGTGTTTAAATTTGGCAGTCCAGTCTGAGACCCTCGCCCTCACTTTCTCTTAATTCAGGTGAACACGAGGAAGTGGATTACTCTGAAAAGCTGAAGTTCAGTGATGACGAGGATGAAGAAATGTCAAGAGAAAGAAAAGAGAAATGGTTCGTATTTCACCTAGAATCGATTCATGAGCCACTGGATAAAATACTCATTTGTGAATCTTTTCTGATACAAAAAGTTGCATTTGTATCTGGCCTTATCGTGACCTCAGGACATCTCAAAGCACTTGGCAGCCAGTGAAAAACAACCTTGACTCCATTCCCAATATTATCCACTGACTTCCCAACTTCCTTGACCTTGATACTTGGTGATGTAAATGCTTCCCTCTCCATGAGCATGTCCCCCATCCCTTTTAAATCTGCTAGCAGTATTGCTCCCTACAAATAAACACCCTTGCAATCCACAGTCCCATCTCCAAGCTCTCTTCTCAGTCATTGAGCATGTTGTTGTCTCACAGATCTTTGCCCATTGCTATCTCAGCTCCTTGTTTGAATTGCTCCAGTTGGGTTTCCACTCTTCCCAAAGCATCATTGAAATAGCCCAAAACAAAGTCACCAACAACACCCTTCCTCGACTCTGTGTCTGCTATTTTTTGAGTACACCTCTACAAATAAGCACAAGTTATTGAGTTGTGTGTGTTAGGCCATCTCTAAAACTGAGCAAGGTGGAATAAGTCAAGGACAGCTTCTTCCCTGCTGTCATTGGACTTATGAATGGTCCGGTCACACATTAAGCAGATCTTTCTCTTCACCCTATCGGTAACTGCCACACTACATTCTTCACCCTATCCTTTCCTTCTCCCCTTTCTACTCTGTGAGCAGTATGCTTCTCTGTATAGCGTGCAAGAAACAATACTTTTCACTGCATCGTAATACATGTGACAATAATAAATCAAATCAATTCAAGTTGTACCTCGGAATTGTTGCATTGAGCTGTCTGTCTCATTTGCATTACATGCATGAACACAAGATAATAGTCTAACACTCAAAAACTTTATACCCTCTAGGGAAAGGGACATGAAAATGGTACGCCAACGTTCTTTAAATGCTAAGCTTGAAACAAAGATGGAGCCCTCCATGTGCAGTGAATCCATTTGGAGTAACCCATTACCCTCCAGTCAATCAAACCATGGCCTGCAGGATCCTGAGCCTCGGTGGAACCTATCTGCTGCTGAGACAAGGGTATTTTCAGTTCACTTAACCAAGTTGTATTTGTTTTGTCGTAACCGAGTCTATTTAGCTGAAATTACCAGCTGAGTGAATGTTTCAGAGTACGGTTGACCATCTTTGGAGCTAAATCCCCGACTGCGTCGTCAGCTGTACCATGTGCCTCACGACCGGCAGAGTCAGGTTTTTATTCAAATCGCTGCTGATGTTTAGCACCAACAATGTTAACATCATTTATACAGTGAAAGTGCTGACAAGTGCAAGGATTCAAAACGCAAATAGTAATTATAAACAAAAAAGCGCACACTTTCCCTTGGATGCACCCAGCTGCTCTCTCCTGGTTGGTATTGAAAAGCTAATGTTCAAATTGACTGCTGTAAGAGGCTGCGGCTTTGTTAAAGTTACCAGCAAAATGTTGCTTGTTGCTGTGAAACTGTATAATTACAGGAATTTGGATGGAACGAGTTGTAGAATCAGTTCCAATTTCTCAGTTTGTTTCTCAGATGAGGTCTGCAGAAGTGAGGGACAAAAATGTGACTGATATCCTTAGATTTAAGTTGCAGCATTACGTCTTGGAAGTGGCAAGCATATTGATGTTGTAGAGAAACAGACTCACCTCCTATTGCTGGTTCATGAATCAGTCAACTTTCAAGATGTGCTGCTATCCCAGTAGAGTTGTACAATCATAGGGCAACGAAAGAGGCCTTTTGGCCTATCATGGCTATGCAGCCTTATGAAGAGCCCTACCTAATTTGTCTCACTGTCAGCCACCCCTACAGATTTCTCCTTTTCAAGTCCAGTATATGTCCAGTTCCGTTTTGAAAAATATTGAATCTGTTTCCACCATATTCCAGATTATAAATAAATTGCTGCAATTTTAAAAAAATTATCCTAACTTTCCCCCTTTTATTTAACCTTAAATTTGTGTCCCCTGGTTTCTCTCCTGCCACCTCCTCTCCGCATAACACGGTGGCACAGTGGTTAACACTTCCGCCTCACGGTGCCAGGGACCCGGGTTTGATTCCCGGCTTGGGTCACTGCCTATGTGGAGTCTGCACGTTCTCCCCGTGTCTGCGTGGGTTTCTTCCGGCTGCTCCGGTTTCCTCCCACAGTCCGAAAGACATGCTGGTTAGGGTGCATTGGCCGTGCTAAATTCTCCCTCAGTGTACCCGAACAGGTGCCGGAGTGTGGCGACTAGGCGATTTTCACAGTAACTTCATTGCAGTGTTAATGTAAGCCTACTTATGACACTAATAAATAAACTTTAACTGAAATCCTTCATTTCTGGTAACTTAATAAATCTCTCAATGTCTCTCACACCTCCTCAAGAGCAGCCCATTGCTTTCTCCCATAACCCTGCAATCATATTTCCTTTTTAAGTCATTATTCACCCTTGAATTAAATTTGTTCCGCTGTCCTTTTGGGCAGCTTATTCTGAATCATAACTCGCTGTATTTTTTTAAAAACCTTCTCTCCCCTCTGCTTTTGTTAATGATCTTAAATCTTTATCCCTTTGATTATTGACCCTGCTGACAGTGGAAATTGATTTTTCTTGCTCAATCAAAAACTATTTGTGAGTTTAAGCAGCTCCATTAAATCGCTCTTTAATCTTTCTGCTCTAAGAATAATCTAGAATTTGGGAACACATTTTAAGAGGTCTTTCTCTTAAGCTGAGAGATGAGGAGGACTTTTTGTCTCAAAGAGTTGTCAGTCTGTGGAGGCTGGGTCATTGGATTTATTTAGATATTTGGTAGACAAAGGAGTTGAGGTAGAAGGAGGCCATTCGGCCCATCGCGTCTGCACCAACTCTCCAAACAGAGCAGGCTCCCCAGGGTCTATCCCCGTAACGCCATGCATTTAGCCCATTAACTCCCCAAATCTGCACATGCTGGGACACTTAAGGGGCAATTTAGCATGGCCACTCCATCGAACACGCACATCTTTGGACTGTGAGAGGGAACTGGAGCACCCGGAGGAAACCCACTCACACAAGTGGCGAATGTGCAAACTCCACACAGTCACCCAAGGCTGGAATCAAACCCTGGTCCCTGGCGCTGTGAGGCAGTAGTGCTAACTACTGTGCCACCGTGCAAGTGGAGCAGAGACCAAATTCAGATCAGCCATGATCTTATTGAGTGACAGAGCGGGCTCGAGGGGCTGAATGGTCTATTCCTATGCCCAAGTCCTATTTTCCTAACCTCAACTTCTCCAGTCTCTCCGAATAACTGAAGTCAGGTTTGTGGATGTTTCATTGTTGGGTATATTGAAAGCTGAAATATATAGGCGTTAAGATTTCCGAGAGACCCGCACATGTCCAAAGAGATGGCACAGTGGGGCAGCACGATGGCACAATGGGGCGGCACGGTGGCACAGTGGTTCGCACTGGTGCCTCACTGCGCCAGGGACCCGGGTTTGGTTCCAAGCTTGGGTCATTGTCTGTGTGGAGTTTGCACATTCTCCCCGTGTCTGCGTGGGTTTCCTCCGGGTGCTCCAGTTTCCTCCCACAGTCCAAAGATATGTGGGTTAGGTGGATTGGCCATGCTAAATTGCCCTTTAGTGTCAGTGGGACTGGCTAGGGTAAATGCAGGGGGTTATGGAGATAGGTCTTGTTTGGGATTGTGGTCAGTGCAGACTCGATGGGCTTAGTGGCCTCCTCCTGCACTGTAGGATTCTCTGTGTAGATCTTTCGGACTCCAGGGATGTGGGGAGCATGGTGGGAAAGTGGTGTTGAGACAGATGATCAGACATGAGCAGGCTCAAGGGGCTACTTGGTTTACACTTATTTCTTCTACTTACATTTGTTTTTGTAAATCTCTGCACCCGTTCCAAGGCCTTGACAGTTCTTCCTAAAGTGTGGTGCTAGAATTGGATGCAGTACCCTAATTTGAGGTCTAGCCAATAATTTACAAAAGTTTAGCTTAATATCTCAGATTTTTCCTTTATATACATCAACATGATTAAATATGATGCAAAGTAATTTATTAAGGAGCATTTGTTACATGGGATCTGATGGAAAGATGATGTGAAGCATATGTATGGTGTTGGCTCACCCAGGGAAAATCAGTGGCAGAAATCTTGATTCAAACCAACAGGCAAATTCCAACCTTGGGCAGTAGTCACCCATTCCCGCTGCCAAATTCTGAAACCCCTTTCATCCTGAATCTTCCCTTATCACAGACCAGTTAGCATTATCCTTGCTTCTCCATATGCATCGTCCAGGAGGAAGCAGGTTCCTGTATTTTCAAGATCAAAAGCTCACACTAATGTTGGAAAACATGTGTTTTGGGTTCAAAGCCTTCTTAAAAAGTTTTAAGTTTTAATAGTTTTATTTTTATTAGTCACAAGTAGGCTTACATTCACACTGTAATGAAGTTACCGTGAAAATCCCCTAGTCGCCACACTCCAGCGTCTGTTCGGGTACACTGAGGGGCAATTTAGCATTGCCAATTCACCTAATGTGCACGTTTTTGGACTGTGGGAGGAAACCGGAGCAGCCGGAGGAAACCCATGCAGATACGGGGAGAATGTGCAAACTCCACACAGACAGTGACCCAAGCCGGGAATCGAACCTGGGTCTCTGGGGCTGTGAGGCAGCAGTGCTAACCACTGTGCAGCAGCAGTGCTAACCACTGTGCAGCAGCAGTGCGAACCACTGTGAGGCAGCAATGCTAACCACTGTGCAGCAGCAGTGCTAACCACTGTGCAGCAGCAGTGCTAACCACTGTGCAGCAGCAGTGCGAACCACTGTGAGGCAGCAATGCTAACCACTGTGAGGCAGCAATGCTAACCACTGTGCAGCAGCAGTGCTAACCACTGTGCAGCAGCAGTGCTAACCACTGTGCAGCAGCAGTGCTAACCACTGTGAGGCAGCAATGCTAACCACTGTGAAGCAGCAGTGCGAGCCACTGTGCAGCAGCAGTGCTAACCACTGTGAGGCAGCAATGCTAACCACTGTGAGGCAGCAGTGCGAACCACTGTGCCACCGTGCCGTCCTCACGAACTTCTTGTTCTTGTCACGAACTGTTGAAGCATGAGGTTGAGGAGCGGTGGTAGGAAAGGGCTAAGATCAAGTGTAGTATGGATCGCCTGCACTTGGTTGAGGTCATTAGGTTACGCTGAGGCTTCATATGTTTCATATGAAGCAATTTTTAAAAGCGGCATCTCGGCCTTTTGGCTAAGATGCAAATGAGCTCAAGTCTTGGAGGAGGATCCTCCCCCTTCTCCAATCAGCTTGACTCATGTAGATCAGGCCCAGGACAGGGTGGTTTTGGTCTCCCGTCCTGTCTTGTCAGCCTGGATCTGAAATGTCTCAACTTGTTGAGACTCTGAATTGGATTTGATTTGATTGAATTGGAAAAGTATAAAAAAAAAGAGATTCAGACTGGACAAGGCAAGGTTTGACAGGACAATGAATTATTGAACTTTGGAGCCCCACAGAATCAGAGTTTCAATTTAAATATTCCTTTGGTCAGCATTTCAAAAGCTTCACCTCTTCCATTTCTTTCTTCAGGCTGGAGTCTTCCAAAAACTAACAGGAGTTAATAGATGGGCAGATGCCCACGTTGAGAAAGACGAAGTGTGGCGACAGCGGCCAACTTCTGGCACCAATGAACGCTCTGAGGCGTTGGAAAGAGTCAGGAGGAGACGCGAGGAGGAGGAACGACGGGCCCAGGAAGAGCGATTAGCTGCTTGTGCTGAAAAACTGAAGAAACTCGATCAGAAACGCGGAGTGATAGAAAACTCTGTTAAATTTGATGTACGGAAAAAGGATGATGCTGAAGCTAAGGAGGGCAAGGACTCAGCGTCTCTGTCCACACAGCAGAAACCTTACCCTGAGAACAAGCAGAATTTATCAAAAGGTACTGATGCCAGTTCTGGATCTGAAGGATGTTCTTGTTTAATTGGCATTGGAGCCATAACTCACAATGAAACATGAATAATTTTACTGATTGGTTATAGGCAATGTTCTCCTTCAGCCTTATTAGTTCTCAAAATTATTGTTAAATATAAAGTGTTTAAGTTTATTAGTGTCACAAGCAAGCTTACATTAACATTGCAATGAAGTCACTGTGAAAATCCCATAGTCGCCACACTCCGGCGTCTGTTCGGGTACACTGAGGGAGAATTTAGCACGGCCAATGCACCCTAATCAGCACGTCTTTCAGACTGTGGGAGGAAACCGGAGCACCCGGAGGAAACTCACGCAGGGAGAACGTGCAGACTCTGCACAGACAGTGACCCAAGTCAGGAATCGAACCCGGATCCCTGGCGCTGTGAGGCAGCAGTGCTAACCACTGTGCCACCGGGCCTTGTGATCATCAGCATCATCAAATCTTGCTGGTTTTTTTGTGCACTTGTGCCAAGCTTTTATTTGAGAGACTTAGTTTGAGTTATTGGGTCAAAAATGGAAATGTAGCCTAAATGGCAGTACAACATATAATTTGCTCACAATTACGATTATAGTGAATCAGCCTTTAATGAATTAACCCAGAGAACATTGTGTATGACTTGCATACAAAAGAATAACAAGTTTGCAAATTGCAAAACTACAGCAACTCACTTATTGGGATTTTCACAGTAACTTCACAGAATCCCACAGTGCAGAAGAGACCCGTCAGCCCATCGAGTCTGCACCGACGCATGAAATACCCTGACCTGCCCACCTAATCCCACTTGCCAGCACTTGGCCCATAGCCCTGAATGTTATGATGTGCCAAGTACTCACCCAGGTACTTTTTAAAGGATGTGAGGCATCCCGCCTCCACCCCCCTCCCAGGCAGCGCATTCCAGACCCTCACCACTTGCTGAGTAAAAACATTTTTTCCTCAATTCCCCCCTAAACCTCCCATCCCTCACTTTTAACTTGTGTTCCCTCATTACTGACCCTTCAACTAAGGGGAACAGCTGCTCCCTATCCACCCTGTCCATGCCCCTCATAATCTTGAACACCTCAATCAGGTCGCCCCTCAGTCTTTGCTCCAACGAAAACAACCCAAGCTTATCCAAGTTCCCTTCATAACTTAAATGTTCCATCCCAGGCATCATCCTGATGAATCTCCTCTGTACCCCCTCCAGTGCTTTCACATCCTTCCTATAATGTGGTGAACTTCATTACAATGTTGATGTGACACTAATAAATAAACTTTATCCAAAGTTCAGTCTCAACACTGCCACTATGGATGATCATCCTTTGTGAAATGTGTCAATGTTGCAATTCAACCTCTGATTTGTTCGACCAGATTCGCAGCTCCTTTGTTAATACTTTGCCTTTCACAGGGGGAAGCATCCCAAGGTACTTGGCTGTGGAGCAGATTGCTGAGCAGGATACAGTGAAGTTGAGGAGGATGGCCGATGGCACAGTTGGTGGGTAGATCTCGAGATGGTGGTGAAGAGGTTTACAGGGAGCATGGGGGCTGAGGAATAAGGATGGGGGAGGGCGGGGATCCCTTCATAGCTCTGCTACTTGAGTGAGTGGATCTATGGGACAGTGAGTAAATTTAAGGAGGAATTAAACAGATTTTTAATTGGTAATGGGTTGAAGGGTTATGGGGGGGGGGGGGGGGTGTAGGCAGGAAAATGGGGACGAGGAACTTATCAGCTATGATCGAACGGTGGAGCAGACTCGATGGGCCGAATGGCCTAATTCTGCTCCTATATCTTACGAAGGGAGGTTCAAGGAATTGTAGAGCCTGTGATGAACAAGACTACATTTCATACCTATGTTATATATCGAATACTGATACTTTGGGTGAGGAGAATGAGCTGGGTTTTATGAGGGGAAATATGAGCAACATTTTGAAGAATGTTTTCTCCAGTTCTGCCTGCCATGATTTGCACATACTTCAATTCAGAGAGTGGAATCTGCTAACCAACTGTCGATTTTCTGCTGTGGCAAATTTCAGAAAAATGTGAGCTGCCGGCGGAGCTTCCTGTCGAGGATAAGATGAAAAAAGAAGTTGCTGCAGCAATTGCAGAAATTGAGGATGATCACAGCAGACAGGGAAACGAGCCTGCACTGCCCATCCAAAACTACAGCAAGTTCCACAAGTCCCTACCTCCCAGATTCCAGCGACAACAGCAGGTATCTCCAACAGCACTTTTCCAATATGAATTTCAAACTGTAATAGGAACAGGAGTAGGTCACTTAACACCTGTTCAGCCATTCAGTGAGGTCAGGCTGACCTAGCTCCACCTTTGCTCTTAATACCTTGAGTTAACAAAAATCTATTATTCTTGAATTTTAAGTTAACATTTGGCCCAACATCAACTCCCTTTTGTGGAAGTTTTCTACTCTTCTATCACTCATTGTATGTAGAAGTTCTTCACTCCTGTCAGGTCTGGCTCTAGTTTTCAGACTATGTCCCTAGTGTTGGACTCCTCAAACAGCAGAAAGTTTCCCTCCCTTTCTCCCAGCAATTTCCCATGATTATCGTGAAAATTTCAATCTCCAATCACCCCAAAACCTTCTAATTTCCGGAAAATACAACTCTGTCCCTTTGCTTAATTCTTGCCGACCAGGTATATCACTTCTGAGACCATTTTATCCTTCCTAAGATGTGGTGCCCAGACATGAACACATTACTCTAGTGGTGTGGTCCATCCAAGACTCTGCATAGCAGTATATTTGAACATACAAATTGGGAACAAGAGTTGGCCACTCAACCACTTGATCCTTGCTTTACCATTCAGCAAGATCACGGCTGACCTGATTTTAGCCTCAGCTCCACATTCCTGTTTATCCCCCTCATAACCTTTCCCCCCTTGCTTTATTAAAAATCTATCTATCTCTGCCTTAAAAATATTCACAGACTCTACCTCAACTACCTTTTGAGGAAGAGAATTCCAAAGTCTCACCACCCTCTGAGAAAAAAGATTTTCCTCTTCTCTGTCCTAAATGGGCAACCCTTTATTCTGAAGCAGTGATCCCTCGATTCTCCCACAAAAGGGAACATCATCTCCGCATCCATCCTGTCAAGTCCCCTCAGGATCTTATATGTTTCAATCAGGTTGCCTCTTACTCTTCTAAATTCCAACCTGGCCTGTCCAATCTTTCCTTACAGGACAACCCACCCATTCCAGGAGTTAATCAAGTCAACCTTCTCTAAATTGCTTCCAATGCACTGACATCTTTCCTTAAATAAGGAGACCAATCTGTACACAGTACTCCAGATATGGTCTCACCAATGTCCTGTGTAACTTGGGGAGGTGATGGCCTAGTGGTATTATCACCAGACTATTAATCCAGAAACTCAGCAAATGTTCTGGGGCATGGCAGCTGGTGGAATTTGATAAAAAATAGCTGGAATTGAGAATCTACTGATGACCATGAAACCATTGTCGATTGTTGGAAAAACCCATCTGGTTCACTAATGTCCTTTAGGGAAGGAAATCTGCCATCCTTACCTGGTCTGGCCTACTTGTGACTCCAGAGCCACAGCAAGGTGGTTGACTCTCAACTGTCCTCGGGGAACTAGGGATGGGCAATAAATGCTGGCCAGCCAGTGACGCCCATGTCCCACAAGTGAATAAAAAAAACTGAAGCATAACTTTTATATTCAGTTCCCCTTGCTATAAATGTTAACGTTCTATTAGCTTTGCTGATTACTTGCTGCATATGCATACTAATGTTTTGCAATTCATGCACAAATACAACCAATTAAAAAGTGTAAATCTGTTTGTATTTTTCCTACTTGTGTACAACCAGGAGCAGCTGTTAAAGATGCAGCAGCGACAGCAGCAGCAGGGGCCTGTGATGCCACCCTCGGTTGCACCCCCTCATTCCCACTCACAGAGACATATCTATCCCAGTCCAGTTGCCCCACCCCCTCCACACATGCTTGGCTATGACCCCCGTTGGATGATGATGCCTTCGTACATGGATCCTCGACTAAGCCCAGGAAGGCCACCAATTGACTTCTTCCCCTCGGGGGTCCACCCCTCTGGTAAGTCAGAGTGGAGGTAAAGAATGATACAATTTTCTGGTGTTTTCTACCAGCACAGTCTGGTCTATGTGTGCGTTGCTCCAATAAAGGCCTCATTAGTCTGTTGTCGGCATGAATGGATCCGGTTACTTCCAGCCCTTCAGAACGTTGAGTGGAAACAGTCTCTCGTTAATTCTTGCTCATACTTCTGTGATCTTTGCTCAGTGTAATGTGACTAATACGGTAGAAATTGAAATTCCCAAATTACTGAATTCTATGCAGTAAAGTAGAATGGTCTTATTTGCCAATTATTTTGTGATTGGATTGCTGTCACTTCTCAGAAGGAGCTGCATGCAAAGGTGTATGTGGATTGTGTTGTTGTTTCCTTCATTTGTCCGCTCCTTTCTGGACCACTGCTAACTAGCTGCGACTGTGGTAGGCAGAATGCTTCCCAATCTCCAACCCACAAGACAATGCACAAGAGCATGGTGACTATTTGTCTGCCTTCTCTCAAAGTTTATTTATTAGTCACAAGTAGGCTTACATTCACACTGTAATGAAGTCACTGTGAAAATCCTCTAGTCGCCACACTCCGGCGCCTGTTCGAGTACACTGAGGGAGAATTTAGCATGGCCAATCCACCTAACCTGCACATTTTTGGACTGTGGGAGGAAACCGGAGCACTTGGAGGAAGCCCACGCAGACACAGGGAGAATGTGCAAACTCTGCACAGACAGTGACCCAAGTCGGGAATCGAACCCGGGTCCCAGGTGCTGTGAGGCAGCAGTGCTAACCACTGTGCTGCCATGCCTCTTCCTCTCATCTACCTATAACTGAAGAGCTGTTTGTTAGCTCTCACTTACCAACTGAGACAAAAGAGCAAAGGAAATCAGATTTATTTTCATGGGAATTCATGAAACTTTAGGAGTGACAGACCTAATGGTTCAATAAAGCAAAATTTAAGTTGGTTCCGTTTACTGTGTATATTCACTGGTTAAGCAGGGAGGGGATAATGTCCGACTAATTTTCGGTCAAAATTAGATTGTGTTTATTCTAAGAAGGATCTGTTTCTTATAGGAATGATGAAGCCTGTGATGCGCCCGGATCGCTCAGACGGTGTCACCTCAGGGTCTGAGCAGCACGACCGGCCTCCCATTCTGTTACAGGAAAGAAGAACCCCACCCACAGAGCCACAATTCAGCTGGGGTCAAGAGGACTATCCACCTCCTCCAAACCGGACTTTTATGTTAACCTCTCAGAGGTCACAAGAGGATAGTGGTACGGAAGAGAGAAATGCTAGGTGAGTATGATTGATAGCTAAAGACCCTTACTAAGTAAGTCGCAATAGAAGCAATCCCCTAATAAGATCTGTATGCACGTGGATTTGTATGCACTGACGATTGAAAATAGTCTCTCCAGACTTAAGATTAAATAAATTTGATGCAGACGATGTGTATTTGCTCTTTCGCTTAAAAATAGCTTTAAAATGGAATGTGAATAGATCAATCCAGTCTATAAACAGAAAATGCTGGAAATACTAGGGTCTTTGAGGAACTTTGATCTATTTTGGACAATTTACGAAAGTGCCTAGGATTTAAAGCTTGAAATTTTCACGTACTGTTCTCATCAGTAGCCCCTCCAAATTCTTTTTGTTCTGCACCGTCTGTTTATTGTATGTGAAGCATCTTTAAACTACCTTGGACAGTATCTGAAAGGGGATGACTTGTGAGTGGCCTGTACAGTGCTTTTTGGATTGCTGCGTGGCTGAATATGCAGCTTACAGGAAACATTGGTTCAGATTTTAGACTGTTTGATGTCACCACTGTATTTCCAGAGAGATTAGGAAATGTGAACCTTCTGGGGTCACATGCGCGCACGCGCGTACCCGCACACACACACACACACACAGCCATTATTTGTGATCCATTCAATATTTTTTTAAACGTTCCAATGACTTTTCTTAATTACAGGAATGAAAGACTTCCCACTCCACCTGTGAGGGCAGAACCCATTTCCCAGCAGACCATGAAGATACAGAGAGATCCATTTGAGGAGCAGCTAGAAGACTACAGAGTCGCACCGGCAGACAAATTACTCAATATGGTGCGTCTGGAACCACAGGACCGGCGGTCTGATGTAGCTCCAAATGCGTCAGCAGTTCTGGGCCGGGACGTTCTCTTCCAGCACCAAACCAATTCCCAGTTACTTCACAAAGAACTTTTCACATCTGAGAGTGAGCAGGTAGGACTGAATGGCTCCCTGATGAGGGACAGTACAGAGAGCTCGAAACCAACTGAAAATGTTGAGGAACTGGTGTCTCACACCTGGGATTACGTACACCAGAATGAACCCCCGAGCCCTACGGTGAACGAACACGAAGACACCAGAGAGGAGAAAGGTTTCAGAGCTGAAATATGGCAGACTGATAATCTGCCAAAGAGGGAATCTAAACCTGCGCCCGCGTGGGAGCCACTCAAAGGCAGCCATGGTGAACGTCGTGAGACTGTCGGAAAAATGACAGGCAGACGATCCGGACCAATTAAGAAACCAGTGCTTAAAGACCTCAAGACTGAGAAGGGCGAAGAGACAGAAAAACTGAAATTGGAATCTCTTCCAAAAAGCAGTCACACTAAGACAGAGCAGATCAAAACCGAGAGCAAAGTGTTGAAAAGCACCAGTGGGGGCACGACTCCATCATCACAGACTTCATCCTTGAACATTAGACACGAAATGAGCGCCCTGCCCGTGTCTCCAGCTAAATTTGACTGGGAAATAGAGAAGCCACCAAAAAAGGAAAGTAAGGCATGGGAGGTAAGACCGGTGAATAAGGACAGCATTGATTTTCCTCCACCGCAGAGGAGAAGCTGGATTGAAGATGATGATCAGCATAATCTAAATGCCAGAGGCCAGGGGCGAGGAAGGGGCAGAGGACGAGGAGATTTCTATGGCCGAGCTGGAGAGATCAGAGGTTCTTACGGCAACCTGAGCAGAGGAAATCGGCAAAATCCTAAGGATTACAGTAATCCTTCAGACGACAGCCAAAAGAACTCCTCTCGCCGTCGCAACGCTAGCGAGACGCGTAGTGAGGGGTCTGAATATGAAGATATACCAAAGCGAAGGAGACAAAGGGGATCTGGAGCTGGCAGTGAAGGCAACAGTGATGCAGCATTTTCAGACAGAGAGGGGAAGAATATGTTCAAGGACTCTGTGAAGAGATCCAAGAGGATACCAGCTGATGGATCAATTGTTGGCGAGGCGGAGGACGAAAGAGGGCCTCCAAAAGTGTTTGAGAGGGCATTACCTCCTCGGCTGAGCAACCCCGGGCGAGGACGCAGCTTTGCCCCTCGGGGAATGTCCTCAAGGCAAAACAGAGGGGGGATTTTCAAGGTAAATGGTACTTATCAACTGAATGGTGATGCCTCCACATGCATGCCGCTGTCCAAGAGGCAGCCTCTAAAGGAATCTACGAAAGTGCTGAACAGGCCTTTGGAAGTGGCACTGGAGAATACCGGAGAGGAAAATGGAGTCGGAGATAAAATTCTGTTCTCTGGAATCTCAGTCGTGGATGACCAACCACCCAAGAGAGAACGGTCGATGGATATGCCCCCAAGGAGAAGGCGACCTCCCCGGCAGGACAAACCTCCAAGATTCAGGCGCCTCAAACAAGAAAAAGATGCAGCCACTGAAGTGAAAAGTGACGCGCCTGCTCCTGCAGACCACGGTTTATCAAATATGACTGCCAGGGCCGATGAGCAGGAAATGGCTTCTCTTGTAGCAGGCAATAAGTCGCCAGACCTGTCGAATCAAAATTCCTCTGATCAAGCTAATGAGGAGTGGGAGACCGCTTCCGAGAGCAGCGACTTTACAGAGCGGCGGGACAGAGAGAACAGAGTTTGCCAGAACAACCTACCACCTGAAGTAGACGTGGCAGACAGTGGCCTCGGGCAGAGGAAAGAGTTAGCTAAACGCAGTTTCTCCAGCCAACGGCCAATTGACAGGCAAAACCGCAGGACCAACCCAGGCTATGGTGGAAAATCGCCAAAAACTAATGGGACTGGTCCAAGGAATGAGAAGGCAACTGGACAGCCATCAAGGAACAAAAGGTAAATAATGTGGATATTTGATACGCTGGGATGAAGTGTTTAGTCTTTTGCCAGTTCTCCCTTTGAGAGTTTGCTTGCGTGGTGGTGCCAAACCTGAATAACTGTGATTATTAACTCATATTCAGTTATAACAAGGATTATTTTCAGTTAATCTTCCTTTACAGTCCCTGATAAATTTGAAACTGGAGCCAATTTAAAAGATGCAGCAGGATAGCACAATTTGAGACCTATAACAGAGATGTGACAGCTTTAGAATATCTCTCTCCAGTCCAATCTGAATCACAAAAGTTCTTCAATTTAATTAGAGAGTAACAGCCATTGTGTTACCTCAGATTTCTAGTTCTGTCTATTTTAAAATCTTTTTTATAAGGTGCACCCACTTTGTTGGGTTGCTTCTTTGCTGCATCTCCCTCACTCTGAAGGGTAAGAGGCTGTGAAAGGCAGCTGCATTCACTGCTTCTGCCTCTACTGCGTTCCGTTGACTAATACAGCTGTGGGTCTGTGACAGAGCAGGGCCTCTGCTGCCTTTTATTTCTTTGTTCTATCTCTGCTGTCACTCTACAGCACTGTGCTGCCACCCAGTGATTGGTCCATGAGGACCTGAGATGGTTCGGTTTGAGTAAGCCTGCTGGAGCAGCTGAGATTCTATCTGACCATTACATTTCTCACTGCAGGTATGTAGAAGAACAGCAGTGTGATCAGATAGCAGTGAATGGGGGGAATGTCAACACGGTGTACTGTGTAGATCGAGTCGTTCCCCATGACCCGGTGGCTGTCCAAAATGCCATGAAGGATGCGTCAAATAAAAAGAAAGAGAAGGATGTAAAATCTGGCGTGAGAAAGGCAAAAGAAAAGACCGATGCTTTGGCCCAGTTTGATTTAAACAATTATGCGAGTAAGTAACAGACATACTTCTATTTAAATAAGATTGATATTAAATTTGGGACTAAAGATACAGACTTGCATTATACTTTTGGGTATATTGCTGATTTAAGAGCATCCTTGAGATTAGTTCTCATCTTGTTTGATACTGATGTTGATCCACTCTCAGTTTTAAATATAACTTTGTTTCCGAGTCTCCAGGGGGGCTCCCGAGCATTGACTGTAGCACAAGTGAAGGAAAGAAAGGACTTGCAGTTATATAGCGTCTTTTACAACTTCAATGTTCCAAAGTGCTTCACAGGCAGCGAATGTAGTCCCTGTTGTAATGTAGGAAATGTGGCAGCCAGTTTGTGCACAGCAAGCTCCCACAAGCAGCAGTGAGACTAAGTCATCTGTTTCAGTGATGATAGTTGAGCGATAAACATTGGCCAGGCCACCCCAGAGAATTCCCCAACTCTTCTTCAAAATAGCACAGTCTTATCCAAAAGACAAGGCAGCAATACCACAAACCTCACCATGACAGCTGGCAAATCTAAATTCAGTGGATTGAGTAAAATCTGGAATAAAAAAGCTACTATCAGTACGGTGACTCACGAAGCTATATCAGATTGTTGTAAAACACACCTAGTTCACTAATGTGCTTTAAGGAAGAAAACCTTCTGTCTTTATCCAGTCTGGCCTGTATGTGATTCCAAACCCATAGCAATACAGCTGACTCTTAACCGGTCTCTGAAGTGGCCTGGCTAGCAACTTGGTTGAATTCAAGAAGACTGCTCACTGCCACCTTCTTGAGCAGTTAGGGGTGAGCAATAAACGCTGACCCTGCCAGCAATGTCCACATCCTGTGGATGAGTAAAAAGGACTGCATTGGATTATGTGCTCAAGTCTCTCGAGCTGGATTTGAACCCACAGTGTGGTGACTCGGATCTACTGAGCCACGATTTGACAGCTCACACTGCTGCCGTTCACAGCACAGCTGAGCAAAGGGAGCCTACGTACTGACATTATTCATGAGGAAGGTGTAGTGTTTTTAATTCACAATTAACTAAGCAGTAACATGAATGCTGGTAGATTCTAATGAAATCTCGCTTCTTTAAGGTGTTGTCATTATTGATGATCATCCAGCTGTGGCTGTGGAAGAGCAGCAGTCCGTGTCAACGGTGAATGATGGGTTCACTGAGGTAATCTCAAAAAAACACCGTCGTTTGCTTGAGGAAGAACGCAGGAAGAAAGAGCAGACACTGCAGGTATGTGTGTTAACTTTAACACCTAATTGAGCAACCGGAAATCATAGAAAGAAAATGAAATCATAGAAACCCTACAGTGCAGAAGGAGGCCATTCGGCCCATCGAGTCTGCACCGACCACAATCCCACCCAGGCCCTACCCCCACATATTTTACCCACTAATCCCTCTAACCTACACATCCCAGGACTCTAAGGGGCAATTTTTTAACCTAGCCAATCAACCTAACCCGCACATCTTTGGACTGTGGGAGGAAACCGGAGCACCCGGAGGAAACCCACGCAGACACGAGGAGAATGTGCAAACTCCACACAGACAGTGACCCGAGCCGGGAATCGAACCCGGGACCCTGGAGCTGTGAAGCAGCAGTGCTAACGTGAAGTGAAATGGTTCTCTGGTTTAGCTAACTAGTGGGTGTAATTTTATATTTGAGTGGCACATAACGTGATACCATGCTTGCAGTAATGTTTTTGTAAGAGTTTTGAAACTTTCCTCTTTAATTCGATGAATTTACATCGATATAGTAATTCCTCCCAGTTGCATTCTTGAACAGTATAACTTTAAGCAAATCAAATTTTCTCCTCACAACCAGTGTAAAAGCTGTATATGGTTCCATTGGACCTTTCTCATCAGGAAAAACCCTGTGACTTGAAATACATTTTTTTATTCATTTGTGGGACATGTATATCGCTGGCTGGCCATCACTACATTCGGCCTCCCTCGCCCCCACTCCACTGGCCACTGCCATTGCCTTTTCCTGCCCTCCGCTTCCTTCTCCTGAACCTTTGCTGGGAGAAAGGGCTCAAAAGGGTGCGATGAGCAGGGACTGCGAGGGTATGGATGCAAGCAGTGAAGCGGGGGCATTGGGCAGGGTGTAGTGAGTGGGATCGGTTGGGTATGGAAGTGGCAAACTGGGGTTCGGGGGATGAAGCAGCAAGTGGGAGGGTTCGCCTCAAAATGGCATCATTCGGTATAAGCAGTACAACATTGGCCACAGCACGAACTGATGCTAAAATGGAAGTCTCTTTGCTAAGTGTGGATTCCATTCCCATTATATCCCTGACACTAAAGCAGAGCAACGTTGAATTAGGCAACTTAAAACAGGGACTACTGTACAGTACCACCAACTTGTATTGAAATGACACTCTTAACGTATCCATGGGCGCTTCACAGAAGCATTATCAGACTAACTTTGATATCAATTCACGTAGCAGGATACCAGTGCAGGTGACCTGCATGATGCTCAGTCAAAAAGGTTGGGTTTAAGGAACATCTTAAGAAAGAGAAACGAGGACAGGATTTAGGGAGGGAATTACGAAACTTGTGATCTAAGCAGCTGAAGTCACCACAGCCATATGTGGAAAGAAGGAAATTGAGTATCCGAAGAGGCCAAAATTGGAGGAGTGCAAAGATCTCGGGGTTGTACCAGTGTAGAAGTTTACTGAGATGGGGAGGGGTGAGCTTGTGAAAGGGTTTAAACAGGAAGATAGTAATTCTTTGCAAGATAAGGAGAATGTGGGATTGTTTAACACCTTATATGGAGCTAAAGTTTCTCACTTTCACAGATGGCTGTTTTTTCTTTGTAGGCCCCTGGGAAAAACAGGAATGAAAAGAACTGGACATCTTCGTCCAAGATCCCTCCTCGATTTGTTAAAAAGCAGCAACTTTCCAACGCAGTCGCTGAGCAGGCAGAGGACGGCTCCTTCTCCAAGGGGCAGGCCACATCCAACAGCTTAGGAACAGAGATCTGGGAGAACTCCAGCGCGAGTAAGATGGTTACCAATGTACAGTCCGTGCAAAGCCTGGCTGGCAGTGAATGTCTTTGTAATTCACGGCTAGTTTCAGAAATGAAAGCAAAGAATACTGTGGCTGTTGAAAATGCTGGGAGTTGGCAGCAGGTCAGGCAGCATTTGTGGAGAGAGTTCCAGGTCAATGACCTCCTAACTTCTTCCAATTTTACTAAAGGCCCATTCACTTGAAATGTGAACTTCCCTTCTATCCCCACACATGCTGCCTGACCTGTGTGTTTGCAGCTGGTTACAGAGACTCAGCCATTTGAGAAGCTTTAGGAGAGTGAGAGGGCTGGAGGAACATGGTTTTACACTATAAAACATGCGGATGTGTACAAAATTAAGCTTCACTATGCTGGTGTAAATGATGCCACAATAGATCCTTCTGACCCTTCCATCACTGTACTCAGGAAAGGGATATGAGGACAATGATGCACTGAAGTACCAACTAATGAGAACAATTGGCTTGATAATCTACATGCTTCCAATAACTAACATTAATCATGCTATGTTTATTGAGCAAATGAGACCATCCGTGTGTGAAATTGCAGTTTGTTGTTTTTTGTAAACTACACAAAGTATAATTATCCGATTCTGCAACAATTCACAGATTATTCATTGAGCAAGACACAGCAAGAACTTTGCAATCAGTGAAAATGTAACAGCCACTGCCAATTCAACATGCATACACTAAGACATTTAATTTACTGATAAATTACGCTTATGCAGTTACATCAATCTCATCATTGCAGCTAAGGTTACGTAGGTTTGCAGCGTGGGTTTTATGTTTTATCCGGCATAATCATATCGTGAAAGATCATTCTAGCAATGTTGGGTTTGATTCTTTTCGCAGCTGTTCCTGTTCAGCCTGCCGGTGGTGACACCTGGGTGAAACCTTTGAATTCGTTTACAGGATCTGAATCTACGTGTACCGAGGTACTTTCATAAATTGCCAAACCTTTCTAATTAGGCTATGAAAATAGCTGAGAACACCATATTTTACCGAGTATTGTTTATGACGGTTCAGGAGTTTTTTTGCACAGCTTTATCTTGGCTTTAACACCAGGCTGTGCAGTAGAGCGGTGGGGACAAGCAAGCCGGCAGTCAGTTGTTCAATTCTTATCATGGCCAATTGAATTCACTAAATCTGGTCATTTAAAAACAAAGGAAATGGGAGCAGGAGTGGACCACACAGCCCCTGGAGTCTGTGCCATCATCCAAAATGTTCATGGCCGATCTACTTCAACCTCATTTTCCCACCCTTTCCCCCATATCACTTGATTCCTTTAGTTCAAAATCTGTCAATCTTTGCTTTGAAGATACTTAGTGGCACAGTGGTTAGCACTGCTGCTTCACAGCACCAGGGACCCAGGTTCGATTCCCCGCTTGGGTCACTGTCTGTGTGGAGTTTGCACATTCTCCCCGTGTCTGCGTGGGTTTCCTCCAGGTGCTCCGGTTTCCACCCACAGTCCGAAAATGTGCAAGTTAGGTGGATTGACCATGCTAAATTGCCCCTTAGTGTCAGTGGGACTAGCTAGGATAAATGCATGGGGTTATGGGGATAGGACCTGGGTGGGACTGTGGTTGGTGCAGACTCGATGGGCCGAATGGCCTCCTTCTGCACTGTAGGGATTCTATGATTCTATATGAGTTTCTATAACCCTCTAGCGTAGGGAATCCTCTGAGTGAAGACATTTCTCCTTGTCTCAATCCTAAATGGCCAAACATCAGTGTTGACACTGGAAAAGAGATTGTCGAGGTTGCCAGATGGCTGTAAATACTCGGTTGGCTTGTTAATGTCCTTCAGGGAACAAAACCAGCCACCCGTACCTAGTTCGACCCACACGTAAATCAGCATTGTAAGCATTCTGGGGGAAAAAGTTGATGGCAATATTGTGGACCACAAAGTTGCTCTGTGTTGAGCACAGGATTCGATTTTAAAATATCACTCAGTTTTCAGACATCCGTCAGATGTTGTACATTGTGCTACAGAGTATGTCCCTCTATCAGGTGATGTAGAGCAACATTGTAAGACAGCATGACTAATATATTAAAGTGTGTTGAATATAATTAATCATATATATATATACATGAGATGCACGATTGCCATTTGCTGTATGCTCAGACATCCCAACCAGTCAACCACTTCATCTTGTAGAGTTTCAAAGCAAGTCAGCCTGACAGTGGAGTGGAACTGAGTGCTGATTCCCAAGGTTCATCTACAACTTCATCTCAGCGAAGCTCGCCTTACGGTGCGCTCAAGCCTGAGGGGGGAGTAATGACTGAAATCAATGGGAGCAGCACAGACACATCGGTTGATAAACCGAATGGGAAAGCAGACGAACCCAAGGAACAACGGCAAAAGCCAGCAAGACCAGAGAACAAGGTAAGGCAAACTCTAAAATTGTTAATTAATGTTGGGCTAATTCTTGTCCTGTTTCTGTTAGCCTGCGGATTATATGGGCTGGCCTTTGGATAGCGCCTGGGGGTCGTTGGGGAGCAATGGGAAGTGTGTTCCCTGTCATTGAGAGACTGTAGGATTCTATGATTTTATAACAACTGAGTTTCTAAAACATTTTGGTTGCCCCAAAGGTTTTAGGATGGGAATAGGGGAGGGATATGGTCCCCAGAGGGTAGGGGGTTTTAGTTCCATGGTTGGTGCAGGGCCTGTTCCTGTGCTGTAATTTGTCCAAAGCCTTCAGCACACAGAGATCCAAATGCACACAGTGGCACAAAGATGAAAGCTCACACCATAACAGGAGTCAGATGGGGGAAGGAATCCCACTAATATATCCTGAAGAAATTTAACGCTCGGGAGCCAGAGAATTGGAGCAAGTTAGCGAATCACAATGCGGGAATCTCTAAAGTGGCAGAGGATTGGGAAAGCAATTTTCCAAATGCTTTCTCATTTGTTTTCTTGTGGCGAACTGATCTATTGATAGGGCTATTTACAGAAGCTAGTGCTACTGGTTAGGATAGGCTGGGGGTACACTAGATATAACGTTATTTTACCTTTAATTTGGAATGCTTTATGTTGCTGCTATGTGTAATTTAATGACCCTTTTCTAAGGCCATAAGATAAGGTGGCTGAATCTGAAGTGCTTTGTGTTTTGCCTGAAATAGGCGAGGAGATGTTTTATAAACGAACATGCTTTCTTTCTAACCCACTTTTACATTGTTCCACCTTGATCTCAGTTTGTCGTCTTGGTGCAGAGCGCCATTACTTTGATTATTCAGAGGTTGATGTTCCTGTATAGTTAATCTCAGCACCATGTTCAAGGAGCAACCCAGCTTTGTCCACAGGAGAAAGTGTTTTTATTTGCTGGTGTTTGTTTAGATTTCAGAGCCAGCAGCTGGGCAGAATAAGGACCACAAGCCTGGACCAATAGGAAACGAACGGTCCCTGAAAAACAAGAAGGCAAAGGAATGTCTGGAACCAGAGGGAGCAGATCGCAGTGATGGGGGCATCGCTTCGACAAATGCAGCTGATAACAGATCAAGCACTAAATCAGGCCTGGACTTGCATGTGGAGTCTGTCATTCCAGTTCCCCCCATAGAGTTTGGAGTGAGTCCAAAGGTAACTTTCATAAGAAAACTGAAATTGTAACGTGTAAAAAAAAATGGCATTCTGTGAATTATGTTAACAGTGTAATTCTAATGTATGTAATGTTTGTTAATTGGCTTTAATTGACCTGTTCAGTTCAGTGAAGTCAGAGTAATTTTTCATAATATTTAATGGCACGTAATTAGTGTGAAATTCATCCTTATTTAGCACTAACTGCTGTAGCAAATCTGGAGAAGAGGAGATATTGAGAGAGAGAGACCTGGTGTGTTATTTAAATTGAATATAAAAACACATTCAGCCCATCCAGTCTGTGCTGGTGTTTGTACTCAGCCAGCCTCCCCCATTCACTCTATCCAATCTCAGCCTTTCAACGTATCTTTCCATTCACTTTTCTCTCCTGTTTGATTTGAAAGCATCTAAGCAGGTTGCCTCAACTAATTCCTGTGGTTCCGTAGTCCAACCATTCTCAGATTAACGAAAATTCTCCTCTCAAATCTATCAGTAACAAACAAGTATTAATGCCCTCTAGTTTTGGATCCTTCACGAATGGGGACATTCTCTCTACTTTGTCAAACCTATTAGTATTAAAGGCCTCCTACAGGTCACCTCTAAAACTTCTCTTTTCTAAAGAGAAAAGAAACCCCAAGCTGTTCAATCTTTCCCAACGGCTACAATCCCTCAGTTCTGGTCCCATTCTCGTAAAACTTCTGCCCCTTTCTCCAGTGCTTCAATGTTGTTTTTACAGTATGGAGACTGTGCACAATACTCTGTGTTGTCTGACCAGGGTCTTGTGCAAGTTTAACATAACTTCACTGCTTTTGAATTCCATCCACTCGGATATAAATGCCATATTAGCATTTTTAATTATTTTGCTGACCTCTGATGCTACTTTTACTTGTGTTCACCTTGCCTTTTGAAAGTACTTTGCAAATGTACCTACATACGAGCACATGGAAAGGATGGGCAAGAAAAGACCAGTTGTCTCATTAAGTATACCCCCAACAGTCGTGATGCTTTAAGTGTCATGTGTTCTTGAAGTTTATTACTAATGAGCTAATTTGGGCCATTATAGATGAGGCCACATGTAAGTGTGTTGATCTGCATTGATATGGTTTTACCTTGGTGCAATAGCACAGATTTGAAGTTACTGCAACATTGGAAACATCTGCCTCCTTTTGCACGCACTCAGTAATACGTCTGTCCCTGATTGTCTTGCATCACAGTTACATAAACTATGCTATTGTTCAGTTAATCTTGTAATTTTTCCTGAGTGTCTGCATCGATGATAGTTTGTCAGATGTGTTCAAGATGCATCGTCTATTAGTGCTTTTCATAGTTGTGGAGTTTACGCTGTGTTTGGTTAAACTGAGAAGAGTTTATTGGTTGCTGTTTTAGGATTCTGATTTCAATTTGCCACAGAATTCAGTGCCAAATCCTGTTTCCAAGTCGATTACCAAACTGCAAGATGTATTGGCTAACAATGTGAGTACTATCTTATAATAATATTGTATTCAAGGAACACGTTCACAGCCCAAAGATTGAATCGCAGTGTAAGTTGCATCAAAAAATTCCTATATAGACAAAATAATTAAGTTAAAAAACTTGGAAGAGTGACAACCATGTAAGATCAAAAATAAACAGATTCAGCAGGTAACAGGGGAGCGGTGGACAGGATTTCTTCATTCAACATATATGGATGTCACTAATTGGGCTGGCATTTAAGAGTTAGCTACATTGCTGTGAATCGAGTCCACAGAATACTGAAAGCAGGAATACTGAATTCAAATTATATTTAATTACAAATCAATTCCTATATTACAGACACTCTACTTATTTATTTAATCATTTAAGTACCTTATTGAGGAACTGAACCATATAAGAAATAGGGCTACTTTGTTATCTTTCCTTCCATGCATTTATGAGGTTGAATTCAGTTGAACCACTGAGTTGCTCTGGGTGTGTTATTGGTAACCCGTTCTGTAACTGGGTAGATTGCACGAGGGATTTTCCAAATTTAGTACAAATATTAGCTATTCTTGCTTATAGAGTTTCAAGCTTTGGAACATGATCAATCACGATACGTGCTTCTGTATTCTTTCAATCTGGGCAGCTTGCCCTGTGAGGCCAAGGTGCCACAGAAGCACAGCATGTTTGCATAAGGGACAGACGTAACCAACAGGCCATGAACAGGGTGACTGAACGGGATGAAGGATCTGAGAATGAACATTTGACCGAATATGGCATCAAGAAGTCCTAGCAAAACGTGTCAATCAGAACCAGGAGGCAAATTCAGCTGTTTGGAGTCATACCCGGCACAAAGGAAGATGGTTGTGGTGATTGGAGGTCAATTATCTCAGCTCCAGGACATCACTGCAGGAGTCCCTCAGGGTCAGTGTCCTAGACCCAACCATCTGCAGCTGCTTCATCAATGACTTCCCTTCCACCAGAAGGTCAGAAATGGGGGTGTTTGCAGATGACTGCACAATGTTCGGCACCATTTACGACTCCTCAGATACTAAAGCAGTTCATGTCTAAATGCAGCAAGAACTGGACAATGTCCAGGTTTGGGCTGACAAGTAACATTCGTGCCACACAAGTGCCAGGCAAAGACAATCCCCAGCAAGAGGGGATCTAACCATCACTACTTGATATGATATGGCATTACCATCGCTGAATCCCTCCACTATCAACATCCTGAGGGTTACCATTGACCAGAAACTGAACTGGACTAGCCATATAAATACTGTGGCTACTAGAGCAGGCCAAAGACTGGGAATCTTGTAGTGAGTAATTCACCTCCTGACTCCTCCCACAAATTAGGAGTGTAATGGAATACTCACTACTTGCCTGGATGAGTGCAGCTCCAACGACACTCAATAATATCAACACTATCCAGGACAATGCAGCCTGCTTGATTGCTACCACTTCCACAAACATTTAATCCCTTCACCGCCGGCGAACGGTGGCAGCTGTTTGTACCATCTACAGGATGCACTGCAGGAACATAAGAACTAGGAGCAGGAGTAGGCCATCTGGCCCCTCGAGCCTGCTCCGCCATTCAATAAGATCATGGCTGATCTTTTTGTGGACTCAGCTCCACTGACCCGCCTGCTCACCATAACCCTTAATTCCTCTACTGTTCAAAAATTTTATCTATCCTTGCCTTAAAAACATTCAATGAGGTAGCCTCAACTGCTTTACTGGGCAGGGAATTCCAGCGAAGTTCCTTAGGCAGCACCTTCCAAACCCATGACCACTACAATCTAGGAGGACAAAAGGGAACACCATCACCTGGAGGTTCACATCCAAATCACTCACCAACCTGACTTGGAAATATATCATCATTCCTTCGCTGTCACTGGGTCAAAATCCTTGATCTACTCCCCCCCACTCTCGCGCACACACTCACTGTGGGTGTACCTACACCTCAGGGACTGTAGTGGTTCAAAAAGGCAGTTCAACACCACAACCTCAAGGGCAGCTGGGAATGGGCAATAAATGCTGGCCTAACCAACGATGGTCACATCCCATAAAATTAATTTTTAAAAATGTTGATGTTAAAAGAACCATTTTATTAATCAAAGTGAAAGGACTGAGTCAGTGCATGGAGTTTTAGCAAAAGTGGATGAAAGAAACTCAAGTCAAGTTCATAGCATCATACAGCGGAGGAGAAGGTCATTCAGTTCCTTGTGTCTGTGCTGGCTGGAAAAGAACTATCTTATCCAGTCCCACTTTCCAACTCTTGGTCCATAGCCTTGTATGCTCCGGCACTTCAGGTACTTATCCAGGTATTTTTTTAAATGCAACAAAGTTTTCTGCTTCTACCACCCTTGCAGTCAGTAAGTTCCAGACCCAACCACCCTCTGGATGAAAACAATTCTCCTCAGCATTCCTTTAATCCTTCTACCAGATATTTTAAATCTGTGCCCCTCGACATTGACTTTTCTGTTCAGGGAAACAGTTCCTCCTATCAACTTTATCCGGGTTTCTCTATTTTATACACCTCAATTAAATCTTCCCTCAGCCTTCTCTATTCCACGGAAAACAATGGCAGCAAATCCAGCCTTTCCTCATGGCTAGAATTCCCCATTCCTGACAACATCCATGTGTGTAAATCTCTGTACCCTTTCTAGTGTGACCACATCCTTCCTGTCATGCAGTGACCAAAGCAGTACACTATACCATGGATATGACCTAACTAGTGTTTTGTACATTCCTGGGATACTGTTAAACAACCCGTGGGATTTTTCTGAGCTGTTATGGATTGTTAATATTGTAAGCACGGGTAATTTTGTTTCTTGTTACAAGTTTTAATAACTGTTAACACTTCGTAGATCCAACTTATGGTGCAAAAATGTGTTCAAGTATTTTATGTAACGCCAGGTTCTTGTTTTCCAGGTTACTCTCAGCCAGTCAATCCCTATTCTACGAAGGGAGCATCTGCAGCAGGGTCCTAACCTCACTCCAGTGTCCCTTCCAAGCACTGACCTCACTTTAAAGGTAGGTCAAAGCACAAGGTCGATCAGCAATCCTTAAAATCATAGGATCTTACAGAACAGGAGATCATTCAGCCAACCCTTTGAATAAGCTGTGGGTCGCAAACCCTAGCATTTACCCCTTAAGTCCACAAAGTAGTTGTCTTCAAATGCATACTCTATTGCTCTTTCAAAGTTTCTATGGAATCTGATTCCAGCACCCTTTCATTATAACCCTTTGTGTGTATTAATTTATTTTCATTTTCCCTCCAGTTCTTTTGTCAAGTATTTTAAATCTTGGACATCTAATTTATCCCATTATTAGAGGAAACAGTTTTGCCCTACTTGGGCTATCAAAACTCCACAAAATTTTGAATACCTGTATTGGGGCTCCCTTAAGCATCTCTGCCCCAAGGAGAAAAGTCCCAGTTTCACCTGATGAAGGGGCAGCGCTCCAAAAGCTCGTGATTCCAAATAAACCTGTTGGACTTTAACCTGGTGTTGTGAGACTTCTTAATGTGCCCACCCCAGTCCAATGCAGGCATCTCCACATCACAATTAGATCATGTACTAAATTCCACCTACCACCCTTGTTTCCGTAAACCTTAATCCCCTTTGCCTAACAAAAATCATCTGAACTTTGACATTTTCAATTGAGTTGAGTTCCAGATTTCCACTGTTTTTTCTGTGAAGAAGTACTCGCTGACATCACCACTGAATGGCTTAGATCTACATTTAAGATCATGCCCCATTGTTCTATTTGAAGGAATTTAGGGGTTCTTGTACACAGATCACAAGATGTTAGCATGTAGGTACAACAAGTAATTAGGAAGCCAAATAGTATCTTGGCCTTTATTGCAAGCAGGTAGAATAAAAGAGTTAGAAGTCTTGCTGCAATTAATTGGGATTTTGAGATCACTCCCAGGTACTGTGTACAGGTTTGATCTCCTTTCCCAAGGCCTTAGACAGAGTGCGTCAAATGTTCACTCGATCGATTCCTGAAATGAGAGGGCCATCTTACGAGAAGAGAGGGGCGACACGGTGGCACAGTGGTTAGCAGTGCTGCCTCACAGTGCCAGGAACCCGTGATCAATTCCGGCCTCGGGTCACTGTCTGTGTTGAGTTTGCACGTTCACTCCTCCTTCTCTCCCCCCCCCCCGTGTCCTCCGGGTATTCCAGTTTCCTCCCACAGTCCGAAGATGTGTGGGTTAAGTGGGTTCTTCATGATAAATTAGTGTCCCTAGATGTGTAGGTTAGGAGGATTAACAGGGTAAATGTGTGAGGTTTCAGGGCTAGGGAAGGGGGTTGGTGTAGGTAAGATGCTCTGTCGGAGAGTCAGTGCACACTCGATGGGCCGAATGGCCTCTCTCTGTACTGTAGGGATTCAGTGGAGATTAAGTGGAATTGATTTATGTTCTGTAGGTTTAGAAGAATGAGAGATGATCTTATTGAAATGTGTAAAATTCTTAGAGGGTTTCATGCCATGCAAGCCAACAAGCTGTTTATCCTGCCTGGAGAATCTAAAACTAGGCGCAACAGTCTGAGGATAAGTGGTCAGCTATTTAGCACAGAGATGCGAAGAAATGTCTTCACTTGGAGAGTTGCGAATCTTTGGAATTCTCTGCTGCAGAGGGTTCTGGATGCTTAGTCATTGAGTAGACTCAAGACCGAGATTGATAGATTTTTGGACATCGGGTGAATCAAGGGATATGGAGATAGGTCAGGAAAAAGTGGAGTTGAGGTAAAACTCAGCCATGATCTCATTGAATGGCAGGGCAGGCTCAGGGAGCTGTCTGGCCAACTCCAATTTCTTGTGTTTTTAAATCAAAAGTTTCACATTTTTCAGTGAGTTTTCACAGGGTGTTAATTAACTATGCTGAATTAATAAGATGCTAAGTTGGAATGTTTGTGCTCCAAAGCTCTGTTTTTTAACAGATGTCTTTGTCAGTTTTTAGCCTGTACAGATTTTAAGAATGATCGATCTCCTTGCATAGAGCTTAACCATTTCCTTCTTTTGTATGAATGAGATTTGTTGGCTTGTAGCTAACTTCCTACTACAGGGTTCAAATTGATCACTTTCAGTTCCACTAGACGAGTGAATGAAACGTAGCGTGTTCTTGCCTGGTGATGTGATCAAGCTGTCCATTTAGTAGGCAACCTTTATTTTTTGAAACTGCCTGATTTGGACCAGTCGATACCTGATTGATTAGTGCGTGGATCGGTTGTGGCATTTGGAAGAAAGCTGCTTTGCTGTTTTGCTCTCACTCAGCATCACTGAACTTCACCCCGTTTTCTTTATCTGATCAGATGGAGTCTGCCCGCAAGGCCTGGGAAAATTCTCCCAATGTTACTGAACAGAGTTCTCCTGGCAGCAGTAGCACCAGTACACAAACCCCGTGCAACACAGGACCACCTAGTGGAGTAGGCTACAGCTCAATTGGGTGTTCATCTGTGCCACCCATGCCCATGGTGTCAGTTGCACCTTCGGTGTCTTTGCCAGGTATGTGACATCTTGATCTTCTGTGCCATTTGGGATCAGTGTCTGGCTTTTGGTTATCTTTGACTTAGACAATTCGGGCAGGGATCCCAATAATTCAATTGATAATCATTTTAGGGGGGGTGGGAAGAATGGATGTGCTTATTCTGTTAGAATATGTTTCACCAGTTTATCAAAGTGGCACCTTGGATCCCCTCCTCAACCTAAGCTTGCATGTCATTGACTAATTACTGTTGGATGATAAGGGGTAAAACCTACTCATTAAACATGAACACTTAAAACAGCTATTTTTGCTTCCTTTAAAAAAGCTGCTAAATGTACTCGGCAGATGTCTACTTACTCCCAGGATTTATGATTCCCATTTTCTGGAGTGCAGTATAAACTTTCACACATTCTATTTGTAAAGTCTGCATACCAGACAGCAGAGGAATGCACCGTTTACTTCATAACTTTATATATAAATGAAAAATCCTTTACTGGCTGAGCTTTGTATAAAAGAATCTCCTCCTTGTTGGGGAGTGAGAGCTTCACATTCTCTCCCAGAAAGACAAGCCCCTGTTTTAAGAAAACTTCTTTTCGCTTTGTTTTCCTTGATTGATCCTGGGTAAGCTACACACTGCAAGGAGGAAAAACATTTTGTGTGTTTTTTCAGGGAGCCATATTTCTCCTCTGTACATGGATGGTCATGTGTTTGCCAGTCAGACCCGACTCCTTCCCCAATCGATTCCACAACAACAAGGTTTCCAGGCTGGACTCTCTCAGGTAATGGTGACATTTTCATTGCATTTTTATATGAAAGTACCTTGGACACATAAGAACTAGGAGCAGGAGTCGGCCATCTGGCCCCTCGAGCCTGCTCCGCCCTTCAATAAGATCATGGCTGATCTTTTTGTGGACTCAGCTCCACTTACCCGCCCGCTCGCCATAACCCTTAATTCCTTTACTGTTCAAAAATGTATCTATCCTTGCCTTAAAAACATTCAACGAGGTAGCCTCAACTGCTTCACTGGGCAGGGAATTCCGCAGATTCACAACCCTTTGGGTGAAGAAGTTCCACCTCAACTCAGTCCTAAATCTGCTCCCCCTTATTTTGAAGCCATGCCCCCTAGTTTTGGTTTCACCTGCCAGTGGAAACAAACTCCCTGCTTCTATCTTATCTATTCCCTCCATAATTCCAGCTTCAGTTTTGAAAAACTTTCCAGTAACAGAGTAGTGTGCCAACACCTGCCGCACTAGCCTGAATGTGCCGTTGTTCAGAAACACTGGCACTATTGAGATATAACTGACTAATGAATATTAGTGAGGCACGGTATAAAATGACAGATACCAGTACTTGCAGTGTAATGGAATGTAATGAGACTTTAGGAGGGGGGGACGCAGGGGACTTGGATGTTTGTTATCTCAGCTGCTTACTTATCTCTCCTTTCTTTAGGCTGCTGCAGCGCATCAGATTCCAATTCCCATGCACACATCTTTACAAGCCCAGGCGCCCCTTGGATTGCGGAATGGACTGCCTGTCTCTCAGTCCCAGGAAATGTTCGGTTCAATGCAACCATTCAGGTACCAGGCATACCATTTCAGCACAACTGGGAATTGCTGAGGCTCCAGTTATTCTGTTTCGTAATGACAAGTGTAAAATACTGTATTTTTTCATCTGCTCAGTAAATTTCCGTGGGCAATATTTAATTTTCTTACAAAATAAAAATTGGATCAGATTTTAATCTGCTTCATCTCTTATCTAATTTTTTTCAGTTTTTAGAATGCTTTAGAGTTGGATTCTAGTTGATTTTATCACCATTTCACTGTAGCACAGTGGTTAGCACTGCTGCCTCACAGCGTCAGAGACCCGGGTTCGATTCCCAGCTTGGGTCACTGTCTGTGCGGAGTCTGCACGTTCTCCCTGTGTCTGCGTGGTTTTCCTCCGGGTTCTCCGGTTTTCACCCACAGTCCAAAAGACGTGCTGGTTAGGTGCATTGGCCATGCTAAATTCTCCCTCAGTGTACCCGAACAGGTGCTGGAGTGTGGTGACTAGGGGATTTTCACAGTAACTTCACTGCAGTGTTAATGTAAGCCTACTTGTGACACTAATAAATAAACTTTTTTGAAAAGTGTGATATCAAGATACTTAAGTATTTGATTTATTGAAGGTTTCAGTCAGTTGTTTTTTCTTGTGCAGGTTGAGAGATGATTTCAGTTAATTCCAAGTTGATATTTTTCACAGATCACAAGTGTACATGCACCCCAGTCTGTCTCAGCCATCCACAATGGTCCTCTCAGGAGCTCCTCTGAAAACTCCATATACGGCGTTCCCAGCCGTTCCGGCCTCTGATCTGGTAAAACCACAGCCAGGCTCCCATTACCAAGCAATTGGTGGAAACCAACCTCTCATGTACGAAAGCCAGTTGAACCAGCCTGGACTCACCACTTCACAGATCATGGACTCCCAGCTAATACAGGTTCAGGAAATTCTTACAACTGCTGCTTAGTAAAAAAATTTATGTTAATAGGAATCTGTGGACCTTAAAAAAAAACTCACCTGGAGTTGTTACTGATAATCTGTCACGGGTTTGATTTCAACATTCTACATTAGCTGGGGGAAGGGTAATTATGAGGCTATTAGGAGAGAATTAGGAAACATAGGTTGGACTAGGAGATTACAGGGACTGGGAACGTCCGACATGTGGAGTTTTTTCAAGGAGCAGCTACTGCGAGTCTGTGATAGGTATGTCCCTGTCAGGCAAGGAGGAATTGGTAGGGCTAGGGAACCGTGGTGCACCAAAAAAGTTTCTTTGTTGGTTAAAAAGAAAAAGGAGGCTTATGTTCGGATGAGACGTGAGCACTCGGGTAGTGCACTAGAAAGCTTTAGATTGGCTAAGAGGGAGTTGAAGAGCGAGCTTAGAAGGGCTAAAAGGGGACATGAGAAGACTTTGGCGGATAGGGTTAAAGAGAATCCTAAGGCGTTCTATAGGTATGTCAAGAACAGAAGGTTGGTTAGGGCAAGTTTAGGGCCAGTTATAGATGGCAGAGGGAAGTTATGTGTGGAACCGGAGGAGATTGGTGAAGCATTGAACCAATATTTCTCTTCGGTGTTCACGCAAGGGGACATGAATATAGCTGAGGAGGACACTGGGTTGCAGGGGAGTAGAATAGACAGTATTACAGTTGATAAGGAGGATGTGCAGGATATTCTGGAGGGTCTGAAAATAGATAAATCCCCTGGTCCGGATGGGATTTATCCAAGGATTCTCTGGGAGGCAAGAGAAGTGATTGCAGAGCCTCTGGCTCTGATCTTCAGGTCGTCGTTGGCCTCTGGTATAGTACCAGAAGATTGGAGGTTAGCGAATGTTGTCCCATTGTTTAAGAAGGGGAACAGAGACTTCCCCGGGAATTATAGACCGGTGAGTCTCACTTCTGTTGTCGGCAAGATGTTGGAAAAAATTATAAGGGATAGGATTTATAATTATTTGGAGAGTAATGAATTGATAGGTGATAGTCAGCATGGTTTTGTGGCAGGTAGGTCGTGCCTTACTAACCTTATTGAGTTTTTTGAGAAAGTGACCAAGGAGGTGGATGGGGGCAAGGCAGTGGACGTGGTATACATGGATTTTAGTAAGGCGTTTGATAAGGTTCACCATGGTAGGCTTCTGCAGAAAATGCAGATGTATGGGATTGGGGGTGATCTAGGAAATTGGATCAGGAATTGGCTAGCGGATAGGAAACAGAGGGTGGTGGTTGATAGTAAATATTCATCATGGAGTGCGGTTACAAGTGGTGTACCTCAGGGATCTGTTTTGGGGCCACTGCTGTTTGTAATATTTATTAATGATCTGGATGAGGGTATAGTTGGGTGGATTAGCAAATTTGCTGATGACACCAAAGTCGGTGGTGTGGTAGACAGTGAGGAAGGGTGTCGTAGTTTGCAGGAAGACTTAGACAGGTTGCAAAGTTGGGCCGAGAGGTGGCGGATGGAGTTTAATGCGGAGAAGTGTGAGGTAATTCACTTTGGTAGGAATAACAGATGTGTTGAGTATAGGGCTAACGGGAGGACTTTGAATAGTGTGGAGGAGCAGAGGGATCTAGGTGTATGTGTGCATAGATCCCTGAAAGTTGGGAATCAAGTAGATAAGGTTGTTAAGAAGGCATATGGTGTCTTGGCGTTTATTGGTAGGGGGATTGAATTTAGGAGTCGTAGCGTTATGTTGCAACTGTACACAACTCTGGTGCGGCCGCACTTGGAGTACTGTGTGCAGTTCTGGTCCCCACATTACAGGAAGGATGTGGAGGCTTTGGAGAGGGTGCAGAGGAGGTTTACCAGGATGTTGCCTGGTATGGAGGGGAGATCCTATGAGGAGAGGCTGAGGGATTTGGGATTGTTTTCGCTGGAAAGGCGGCGGCTAAGAGGGGATCTTATTGAAACATATAAGATGATTAGAGGTTTAGATAGGGTGGATAGTGATAGCCTTTTTCCTCTGATGGAGAAATCCAGCACGAGGGGGCATGGCTTTAAATTGAGGGGGGGTAGTTATAGAACCGATGTCAGGGGTAGGTTCTTTACCCAGAGGGTGGTGAGGGATTGGAATGCCCTGCCAGCATCAGTTGTAAATGCGCCTAGTTTGGGGGCGTTTAAGAGATCCGTAGATAGGTTCATGGACGAAAAGAAATTGGTTTAGGTTGGAGGGTCACAGTTTTTTTTTAACTGGTCGGTGCAACATCGTGGGCCGAAGGGCCTGTTCTGCGCTGTAATGTTCTATGTTCTATGTTCTACATTAGTTGTGAAAATTTATTGATGCATATTACCATTACATGCCACTCATTTACTTTATAAATATAGTATTAAATATCTTAGTGGCTTTTTCATTGAATTAAATTGGTTATTGGTGTAAAACATGCATAAATTGTGTGCAGTTGTAGCCTCTTCACCAAAGGAAGGATATACTTGCTTTCAGAGAGAGGCAATGAAAGTTTATTAGATTGATTCTTATGGGGACAGGGCTGTCCTACACGAGAGTAGACTAGATCTGCAATCTCTTGGTTTTAGAAGAATGAGAGGTGATCTCATTGAAACGTATGAAATTGTTAGGGGGCTTGACACAGTAAATGGTGAGAGGCTGTTTCCCTGGCTGGAGAGTTCAGAACTAGGGATTGAATTCTCAAGCGAAGGCATTTGGGAATGATATGTGAATTGTTGACTATATTTAAGATTCAGATCCATAGACGTTTGGACACTAAGAGAGTCTAGGTTTATGGGGCTAGAGTGGGAAAGTGGAACTGAGGTCGAGGATCAGGCATGATCTTATTTTGAATGGCGTGTGAAGCTGATGGCCCACTCCAGTTCCTGGCAGTTATTTTCTAATGAAAAATCTGAGTTTTGGCCAAGCAATTCTCCTGGGATGTTTTTGGATCAAGATTTGTGGTTAGGACTTGATTCAGATTTACAAAATATTCGCATAGGATGAGTAGACATTGTGGGTTGGATGGAAATAGAAGAATGGAACCTGCAAAGAATATATTTGGAAGATTGTGACAGGAAAGCGCAGGACTGGCACACTTTGGGAGATGTCACAGGGTAGAGAAATTAGTGTTAATGAAAAGCAGAAGCACAGAGTGGAAAAATTATAACAGAATTAGATCGATAAAGTGAAACGTATCCATGCAATCCCCTGCACTTTCAGAATGACTCCCAGGTGGCAGACCTGAGTCTTGTTCGTATAATAATTCTGGTAGTTAATAGGCCATGATAGATTTTATTAAGCAAGAGAAAATTCATCTTACAGACAGGAGATAGTCCATTCAGCCCCTCAAACCTATTCCATCATTCATTGAGATCATGGCTGATCTGCATCTTAACTCTATCCACCTGCCTTGACTTCACATCCTTTGAGACCCATGTCTATCGATGATTAATTCAGCTAAAGTCTGCTGCTTTTTATAGGAGATCTCCACACCTATACCTCCCTTTGTATGACAAAGTGTTTTCCCTCTTCTTTCCTGAATGGCCTGGCTCTGATTTTGAGATGTTGGCGCCTTGTCCTAGATCAGCAGAAAATGTTTCTCCCTATTTACCCTCAATCCCTTTCAAAATCCAAAAAAACCTATCCCCCCAACCTTCTATATTCCAGGGAACACAAGCCTACCTTATGTTATCTTCCCTCAAATTCTCGCCTTTGGACCCTCACGATAGTCAGTTTTAAATTCTTAAGGAGGTACCTAAATAAATACTTTTCTCTTCATGTCTGAAAATTAATAGTCACTGAAGATGCTTTGTCTGATTATGATGCGACTACTGGATGGTGCAATTGTAGCAGATGACAGTTTGCAGCTTCCCTTCACACTTTAGTTATATCACTGGTATATATTCACGATGCATCACATAGTCATAAAGCTGTTGAATATGATGTATATATTGTGCAGTTGACATTGGTAAGTTTGATTCGCATATTAAACTATCTTCATTATATCTCCTACTTGTGCAGGTGACCATGTCTATGCCTGGATCTCAGCTGTCTCTGCCTAGGTTTGGCTCAGGCCAGCAGCAACTGATTGCGTTAACTCAATCCATCCAGCTTCCCCAAGCACAGAACTTGAATGTTGGTGGGACCAGAAGGCTGTTGCCACCAGGATCCCAGCCTCCTATTCTACCCACTGGCAGAGAGGTCAGATCAATTGGCTTAATTTTGAGACAGATAAATAGATCTATTAAATATGTAGAAACGACAACACCGCAATCCAGTCCCTGTTGGTGTTTATCCTCCCTGTAAACTCTGATCCTAATCCTGCGTTCCTGCCCATATCCCTTTAATCCCTTTCTCTCCAACTATTTATCGAATTTAAGTTAACTAACCGTAATCCCAAACATTTTGTTAGCAGCAATTGAACCAATAAGTTGGAGTGTGGTGTATGTTACACCCTGCTTTGAAAGGGTTAAGCTTAGTCAGCCTCCTGCCATTAGAAGGAAAAACGCTGGAGGAATAACTTGGATGTGGGTTTATTGGAGGCAAATTTGAAAAAGGACAGATCATGTTAAATGAATCTAATTTCAACACTACAACAGTGACTACACTTCAGAAAATGTCATTGGCTGTTAAGTGTTTTTAAAACTCTGATGGCAATCCCCGAACTTGTATTGAGTCCTACTCGCCCATCAGACTGACCTACATCAAATTCCGGCCTGCCAAAGCCTTTAGTTTAAAATTCTTATCCTTGTTTTTAAATCCCTTCATGGCCCCACTCCTCCCTATCTCTATAACCTCCTTGAGGCCAGTGACCCGCCAAAAAAATTGTGTTCCTCCAATTCTGGCCTTTTGTACGTCCCATGCTCCCCATGACCCAACTTTTGGGCTGGTGTCCACAGCTGTCTAGGCTCGAAGCTCTAACTCTGATCAAGATTTTAGTTCCCTCCTCATATCTCCTTTAACTTGTCAATTTTCATCTGTAACACCTCTGTGCATCTTGGATTGCTTTCCTACATTGAAGGCACTATATAAATGCAATTTATTAAAATGGAAAAAGTGAATCCGAACGGCGCATTCAAAATTTTGAAAGAATTTGAAACATTTCTTCCGCTCAGGACATTAGAATGTCAACACCAGAAATTCCCATTTATAGAGCACCTTTATCAGAGCTTTTCAGAGACGGGGAACAGTAGAGAGAAAGTGAAAAGGCTTTAAGAGGTTATTACATAACATAAGGAATAGGAGTAGGCCACAGAGTCCCCTCCAGCTTGCTGTTCCACTTAATAAGATCATGTCTGATCCATAAACTCAACAGTTCCCTGCCTGATCCCTTCATCCTTTATTTCTTAGATCCAATGATGTATCAGTCCCAACCTTGAATATACTCATCAACTGAGCATCCACTGTCCTTTGGGGTAGAGAATTCCAAATGTTCACAACCTCTGAGTGAAGAAATTTCTCTTCATCTCAGTCCCAAAAGGCGGGTCCTATCCTGGGACTAAGCCCCTTCTAGATTCTCTGGTCAGAGGCAACAGCCTCTCAGCATCTACCCTGCCAAGTCTGCTCAGATTTTTACAGTTTCAATAAATCATCTCTCATTCCTCTAGATTTTGGAGTGCAGAGGCCCATTCTGCTCAACTCTTCTTCATAGGAAAGCCCTCTCATCCCAGGAATCAGTCTAGAGAATCTTATTGCACCCTCTCTAAGACGAGTATATCCTTCCTTCGGAACATAGAGACTAAATCTGTACACAGTATTCCAGGTGTGGTCTCACTAAGGCCCTGTACAACTGCAGCAAAGCTTCCTTCCCCTTGTGCTTCAACCCTCTTAAGAATGTTATGAAAATGTGGAATGTATTGCGTTGATTATATATTAATGATTTGGATTTAGGCCTCAAAGAAATTTGCGAAATGATACCAGAATAGGAAGTCTAATTAATTCTTTAGAAGACCAGATGAATTGGGTTAGAAAGTGACAGAAATGGGTGTCAGTGAGTGTGAGCTGAGGAATCTTCATTTTCAAGAAATAGCCGCTGTCATTATACAATGGGAATGGGCTCGGTGCGGATGGGAATGGGCTCAGTGCGGATGGGAATGGGCTCGGTATGGATGGGAATGGGCTCGGTGCGGATGGGAATGGGCTCGTTGCGGATGGGAATGGGCTCGGTGCGGATGGGAATGGGCTCGGTGCGGATGGGAATGGGCTCGGTGCGAATGGGAATGGGCTCGGTGCGGATGGGAATGGGCTCGGTGTGGATGGGAATGGGCTCGGTCGAATGGGAATGGGCTCGGTCGGATGGGAATGGGCTCGGTCGAATGGGAATGGGCTCGGTGTGGATGGGAATGGGAATGGGCTCGGTGCGGATGGGAATGGGCTCGGTGCGAATGGGAATGGGCTCGGTGTGGATGGGAATGGGCTCGGTGCGGATGGGAATGGGCTCGGTGCGGATGGGAATGGGCTCGGTGCGGATGGGAATGGGCTCGGTCGAATGGGAATGGGCTCGGTGCGGTTGGGAATGGACTCGGTGCGGATGGGAATGGGCTCGGTGCGGATGGGAATGGGCTCGTTGCGGATGGGAATGGGCTCGGTGCGGATGGGAATGGGCTCGGTGCGGATGGGAATGGGCTCGGTGCGGATGGGAATGGGCTCGGTGCGGATGGGAATGGGCTCGATGCGGATGGGAATGGGCTCGGTGCGGATGGGAATGGGCTCGGTGCGAATGGGAATGGGCTCGGTGCGGTTGGGAATGGGCTCGGTGCGGATGGGAATGGGCTCGGTGCGGATGGGAATGGGCTCGGTGAGGATGGGAATGGGCTCGGTGCTGATGGGAATGGGCTCGGTGCGGATGGGAATGGGCTCGGTGCGGATGGGAATGGGCTCGGAGCGAATGGGAATGGGCTCGGTGCGGATGGGAATGGGCTCGGTGCGAATGGGAATGGTGCGGATGGGAATGGGCTCGGTGCGGATGGGAATGGGAATGGGCTCAGAGCGGATGGGAATGGGCTCGGTGCGGATGGGAATGGGCTCGGTGCGGATGGGAATGGGAATGGGCTCAGAGCAGATGGGAATGGGCTCGGTGCGGATGGGAATGGGCTCTTTGCGGATGGGAATGGGCTCGGTGCGGATGGGAATGGGCTCGGTGCAGTTTGGAAGCATTTTGATTCAGGTTCACAGGACGTTAAGGGCAGAATTTATAGTTGATAAAACTGTTAAGAAAAGATAATTAACTGTTCGGGTTTACCACGCAAGGTGTAGATTATAATGATAGGAGCGAACCATGAGCTGATACCTAACTGTATGACGTCAGTGAAGTGCCTTGGGACTTTTCCTTGAAGGCACTGTATAAGGCTGCAGATGAAGCTTCATGCTTTAGCATGGCCTTCATATTTAAAGATTGTGCTCATCACTCGGGTGCTGCCAGCTGAGAGAAAATATGAATCTGAAAAAACAACAGTCAGATTGGAAAGCAATATGATAGAAAACCTTTTAAAAATATGGTCAGCGAAAGCAGAGTGTTTTTCCTAGCGGCTGTGGGGCCTAGAACAGGAGTTCCAAAGGTGCAAAATGAAATACAAGAAAGTTAAAACAGGGAAAATATTGTGGCACTGATGGTTGTAAGGCTGAGGAATTCACTTTCAGAGTTAGAGGATGAGGTAAAAACAGTGTTTATTCAATAGCTTGGACAGGTGCTGAAGGAAAATGGAATGAAGTGGTATGAGAGGAAGGATATGAGAGAAGGGCAGTCATTATGGCATGGTACGTAAATGCCCAATGATGAATAGTTGGGCCGAATGGCCTATTGAAGCAGTGTTTTTCTGTAAGTGGCTGTTGAAGAAAAGTCTGTCGTTATATTTGAGGATTTTTTAAAAATGATTAAAAGTTACCAGCAGAGAGCAAAGGAGTGGATATCTCCAGTGTTGGGTTAGCACTGGTAGAACACAGGTACGATGGACTGAATGGCAACCCTGTATGATTTCGAATTACCAAAACTACAGGATGGTACATTTATAGAAACATGTGGCCAGAAATGGAAGTTAGCTTCATTTTAAAGTCTTTTAAAAATGTCTTTTTTTTTTAGATTCCCCAGATGGACCTGAAAGCATTTCAGTTTGCAGACAACAAGCAGGTTTCCTCTGGGATGTCCGGAGGTCCTGTCCCAAACCTCTTCAGGTAACCAAGACTTTCCTGTGATGCTTCTCGGCCTTTTGGCTAAGATCAAGTGTAGTATGGTCGGCAGCCCATGGTCGGCCGCACTTGGTTGAGGTCATTGGGTTACACTGAGGCTTCATATGTTTCATATGAAGCAATTTTTAAAAGCGGCATCTCGGCCTTTTGGCTAAGATGCAAATGAGCTCAAGTCTTGGAGGAGGAACCTCCCCCTCCTCCAATCAACTTGGCTCATGTAGATCAGGCCCAGGACAGGGTGGTGTGGTCGCTCGCCCTGTCTTGTCAGCCTGGATCTGAAATGTCTCAACTTGTTGAGACTCTGAATTGGATTTGATTTGATTGAATTGGAAAAGTATAAAAAAAAAAGACTTTCCTGTGATGCTGGGAGAGGGTTTTTTTGTGCTTTTTTAAAAATGCAATGAAAATTTGGATTTTAAAATGGGGTCATAATTTAAATGGGATCTGTCAGGATCAACATTATGCAGTAAACGCAAGGCCAATTAATGGTTCCATACATAGAGTTAAAATGAATTTAAGATCTACAGAAAAAAGAGATGCATTTGAACCTTGCGAAAGGCTACCTGGAATGATGAATCTTGGCCGCGGTATATTATTGATTAGTTCAAGTCCTGGGTCTGTATATGTTCATGGGGTGGTTATTTAAATGTAAAAAATGGCACAGACTGTATCTAAGTGAAGAACAGATGGCATTTACACAGGGTTAATAAATTTGTAATTCATTAAACTGTGCAGTTATCTTGCACATAATCTGTAATTGAATTTAACAAAGGTGGTAAAGGTTCAGAACTGTCAGCCATCTGTGAAATGTGCTCTAATGTGTCACGGTTCCTGTTTGTGCTTCATTCTAGACCCAGCTGTACAAGCCCAAATGGGAAGCCCTCTGGACCCGGATCAGCTGCTAACACAATGGGCTTGAATATACCAGGAGCCATCCAGGGCCACTATGCTCAGCAGGTCTGTCATTGTATCCCTGGTTGGCAGTTTGACTTCGAATTAAAAAGTTTAGAAAAGAATTCTGAATAAAATGGGTGAGCTGGACCCACATTATGATGGGTATATGAGAAAAATGTATTTCTGAAGATGAAGCTCAGACAGGGATAGAACTGTGCAATTCTTATGCAGGGATTAAATAGTAGTTTAAGGACATTTGGGGTGGCACAGTGGTTAGCACTGCTGCCTCACAGCGCCAGGGACCTGGGTTCGATTCCTAGCTTGGATCACTGTCTGTGCGGAGTCTGCACGTTCTCCCCGTGTCTGCGTGCTTCCTCCCTCCGGGTGTTCCGGTTTCCTCCATCAGTCTGAAAGATGTTCTGGTTCGATGTATTGGCCATGCTAAATTCTCCCTCAGTGTACCCGAACAGGCGCCGGAGTGTGGTGACTTGGGGATTTTCACAGTAACTTCATTGCAGTGTTAATGTCAGCCTACTTGTGACTAAGAAATAAACTTTAAACCTTACTTTAAACTGTTACTACACACAATGAATTTATACAGAGTGAGAGTATAAGGACATTACGGCAGGCAGTGAAAAGGCTACATTTATTTTGTTAGAATGATAGAACAGGGCAGAAACAATAATACCATTGAGTGCCTATTATAGACCATGAAACAGTGGAAAGGAGATGGGACGTAAGGATCTGTAGACGTGTTCGAGAAGCACATAGAAACAGTGGGTGATTTTAATTGTGCAAAGATAGACTGTGGTAGAATTAATGGTGGCAAAGTTTCTCGTGTGTCCAGAGCTGATTGATAGATGCTGTGGCCCAACAAAGAAGAAAGCAGTGCTGAAATATAATTCTTGGAAGTGAGTCAAGTAGATAAAAATAGGAAAGCATCTAGGAAACGATAGCTACAGAATAATTAGATTAAACATTAAAAATTGGAAAAGAGCAGGAACAGTCAATGGTAAAGATATTGGACTGTAAAAAAGCAATTATTAACAAGTTTGAATAGGAAGCTAGCCCAGGTAGATAGGAGTGGAGTTTCAAAGCTTATTTATTTATTAGTCACAAGTAAGGCTGACAACACTGCAATGAAGTTACTGTGAAATTCCCCTAGTCGCCATAATCCAGTGCCTGTTCGGGCCAATGCACCCTAACCAGCACGTCTTTCAGATTGTGGGAGGAAACCGGAGCACCCGGAGGAAACCCAGCAGACATGGGGAGAACATGCAGACTCCTCACAGACAGTGACCCAAGCTGGGAATCGAACCCATGTCCCTGGCGCTGTGAGGCAGCTGTGCTAATCACTGTGTCACCTTGTCGCCCCTGAAGGGGGGAATTGTTTGAAATGGCAAAATGTCAAGGCGTTCAGCAACAATTTGGAGTCTTGGAGTGACGAAATCTAAATTTAAGTGAGGCTGGCATGTGACAAGTCTGCATAGTTTAGGAAGGATGTCCAGTCCTTGGAGAGTGTGCAGAAGAGATTTACAAAATTGCTTCCAGGTAGTTACCTGGAGAGACTGTAGGAGCTGGGATTATCCTCCTGAGAACACAGAAGATAAGGGAAATTTCAGTTAAGGTGTTTAAAATGATGTGGGGCTTTGAGAAGTAAACAAGGAGAGACTTTCCAAAGGCAGAAGGGTCAGGAACCAGAGGGCACAGGTTTAAGATGATTGGCAAAAGAACCAGAGGCTACATGAGGAAATATTTTTTTATAGTGAGTTTTTGTGATCTAAAACATGCTTCCTGAAAGGATGATGGAAACGGATCAATAATCATTTGTTATGGGGTAATGTGTAACTATTTGAAAAAAAATATTGTCTAATGGGGAAAGGCTAGGTATTGGGACTAAACTTTTTTTGTGATCCAGCAGAGGCACGGTGGCCTGAATGGTATCCCTGGTTGTATCCATACAGTTGGATTGTTAATTTCTATCAGTAGAATTGTGATTTATGTCAACAGTACAGTTAACATTATTCATTTGTGAGCCGCAAACACTAATAGATGTATTTTATGGACAGACAAAGATGTGACTTGTAAACTGTTAATGCCGCTCGTCAGCTATTAAAAAGCATTTTAATTTCTTTCCCGCGCCCCTCCCTCTTCATTTTACTCAGATGCCACCCCCACCCCAGGGCAACATGATAATGCACATGAGGCCTCCCAATGTCGGAACCTATCCTACTCCAATTCAGCGTCCCGTAATGCAGATGAACAAAGGCCCCATTGCACCCCCCATCACAGTACGTCCACCTCGAATGCACAGCTCTGGTCGAGAAAATTCTGCCCCCACAATTCGAGCTTGCAACGCTGAAAGGGGAGGGGAAGAGGATCTCAAGGTGAGCAAATGTAAATATTACAAAGACTCCAGACATGTTTTGTTTCCCACCCCCATCTGCAGTTTCCCTAAAACAAGCTCTTTCTCATCCTTCTGCTGGCTGCAGTCTAGCTCCGTCCCTGGCAGACAAATGTTTGCATACCACTGCCGATAAATTGAGGTGTGTGATCTGAATGCTGCAGTATGGATGTGATAAATGGAGCATGGCAAATACTTCCCCTGTGAAAGTTGCTTCTTCCTGATGCAGGAGTGTTTAACCTAAATCTCGAGTCACTCAGCTTCCTGAGTGGAAAATGGAGTAAATTGAGGATGGGAGGGAGAAAAGTTAGAGTATTCCCTTGTAGATATTGAGAAATGATTGCAGTTTATCGGATTAAAATAAAATGATACCTCCGCAAGATTGTTCTCAGCTACACCCTGCAGTAGAAAACTGCCCACAGCCAGCTTTGGTAAGCTGAAGATCCTCTTCTTGAACAAACTAGACTGTAATAAATTCTAGACGTCTTTTAGCTACTGTGAAACAAAAGGACAATTATATATCCAAAAGAGAAAATGCTGGAAAATCTCAGCAGGTTTGGCAGCATCTGTAAAGCTTTGACAAAGGACATAAGAACTAGGAGCAGGTGTAGGCCATCTGGCCCCTCGAGCCTGCTCCGCCATTCAATAAGATCATGGCTGATCTTTTCGTGGACTCATCTCCACTTACCCGCCCGCTCACCATAACCCTTAATTCCTTTACTGTTCAAAAATTTATCTATCCTTGCCTTAAAAACATTCAATGAGGCAGCCTCAACTGCTTCACTGGACAGGAAATTCCACAGATTCACAACCCTTTGTGTGAAGAAGGATCATCTGGACTCAAAACGTCAGCTCTTTTCTCTTCTTACAGATGCTGCCAGACCTGTTGAGATTTTCTGTTTTGGTTTCAGATTCCAGCATCCGCAGTAATTTGCTTTTATTCGGGCAATTATGTATCTTCGTCTGACATTGTGTAAAATGGCCAGATTTAAAAGTGCGCAATTCCAAAGGAAAAAATGTCTACTTCAAAGCCCAATCTCTGTCGATCCTATTATGAGCTGAACATACTTATAATCATAATACTAAAAGCCTCTTAAATTTATTTTCAAAGGCTAAACAGAGGGCCGAGGTGCTGCAGTTGACCCAGAAGTTCTTTGAACAGCATCAGCAGGGAAAGCTTGCTAACCTTGGGCAGAAAATGGAACCAGGCACTGCTATTGCTGAACACGGAGAAGAAAGCTCCACCTTAAATGTACCGAATATTCAGGACCCAGCCACTGAGGCTGTGACACAGGAGAGAGCTGTCTGAACTGGACCATTTGAGCACCATGGCATTAAAGTGGAAGATGGGGGAAGCATAAGGATCCCCTGCAGTTTAAAAAAAATGATATATATCTATATATAAAAATCAGAAAGGACTCGGGATTTCTGGAATGCTAAGACCTTCATTTCTTTTTTTGTTAAATTGATGTTTCATTTGCTGCTCAATCTTGACAAAGCAGACAGTAAAGCAGATACCAGCGCAAGGTAATGTGAACTCTGGAGGTTTTTGTACTTCTCATTGGCGAATAGCTCTCAATTCGATAGCCACAGTTGAATTCAGGATTTCCACCCACTTAGGCAAGAGTGTGTCCTTTTGAAACGGTGCAGTCTGGCTGTATAGAACAGTTGTACAAGTTCTGATTTTTGGCATGTTGTGTTGTTTTCCTTCCTTATACGGTATGGTGCACTTGCCATCACTGCATCGGAACATGGTGCACCACCTAACTTCGAGTGGCCGGTTATTTTATGAATGGGGGACAAAAATCAAAGATACGATGGAATATGTAATATATTTCTATGGCATCCATGCAGGTAGACACAGCTGCACATTGCCACTCGATAATCCATTTCTACTTGTTTCGGGCACGCTGTGCTGAAAGTAACGGTGTTCAGGATTGAGCACGTTTCAACTTGTGAACTTCATAATTACTGACGGGCGAAACTCCCACCATAGCAGCTTTGGAAAGGGTCACATGTTGAAGAGTGCAGCTCACAATATTAAACAGTATTAAATTACAGTCACAGCAGAATTTTAACTTTGCAAAATGGAAGCTCTAACAGTAGTTAGATCATTTCATTGCACGGTATGTTGCTGTTTATTTACTCAGTAAGTGAGAAATGTGTACGGAATTAAGGTTACAGCATTGTGATGCTGCGTCAACGTTAAATACCAATAATACATACTTTAATTTCAAAATGTTGCAAATTTGGAAAATTACCATTCTGTCCCTCGAGATTGTTGACTATGCAGGCTTTACTTCACTTTGCCTGGAATAAGTAGAAATGAGTTATGGAGTAGTGGCTGTATTTCCAGAATAGACAATGAAACCATTTTACGTCAGCAGTTAGCTTGTAAGTGCAAAATGCAAATGGTTCTAATCCAGCACAGGGGTTCCTGTGACTGCTATCCTTGAGAAGAGACACTTTGCAAAGTGAGAATCCTTTCCTGGAGCAGCATGACACCAAATAAGGAATAGAAACTCATTTGTCGAAGGTAGTACCATGCTTTTCAGTCATGACCTGTATAGTGCATGTGGATAAATACAATAAATAAATGTGCATATGTAGTTCTTGGCACCTGCAATAACTTAGCAACTTTAACATCAGTATTAATGGGCTACTGCAGATAGTCCTGTTAAGGGTGAACTATTCTTATCTTTGGTATTTAGATTTCTACATTCCACTGTACATAGTTCTCAAGCACACATGCAACATGAATTTTGTCCTCCATTTGTCAGCAAGGGACTGAATCCCATGTCAAATGTGATTTGGAATCCAAGGATTTAAGTTCCACAATGGACATTCTGTTAACTGACCTGTGTTGACATTTGCCCTCTATTGTGAAGATCAAATGCGGCGGGAAGGAATTAATTCAGCTTATTTGCAGCCATCAGTTATTTTGATACAAGCTGGTCTGCTTGTTGCTGGAGTTAACACTGACTATGTGATGGTATTGAAAGTGATTTGTGTGGCACATTCCACCTGGCCCCTGCCTGCGCTGTAATTCTGTCCAGGGCCCATTTCGGTAACATTCTTGCTGCCAGTAAACTGATCCTGAGTACTTACTGCTCATGTTAATGAAGCCAGACCAGCGTCTTTGCTGAAAGGTTAGCTGTCAGAAGAAGGATCTCCAAAGTACCTTGATGCATACAACTAAATATGGGGTCACATTGAGCTCTGCATAGGTCCTGCGGAGGTGTAGATGTTCTCCAGACTGAACTGAGTCCCTCGATTTCAAGTGTGACACAGATTAGGTTCAAGTTGTTGGGTGTAGACAGTAGGTATGACATAGATGGGCAGAACTGTTAATATTTTTCCTTCAATGGGAGCTACCAATTGTTATATTTTTTTCAGTGTTGTGATGAGTTATAATTTTTATATATTTGATTATAGTTATAAAATTTGGGAAATAAAATAGCAGGATTTAATCAAGAGGTTCACTGAAGTCATCCTGTGAGGTCAAAGCTGTCATTTTGCAGCTGTCCTTGATCTTAACTTGAGGACTAATGAAGAAAATCCATCTTAACAATTTAATGATGGTATAGTCTTAGTGACTCTAACATTGTTGGACGCATAGGTAAGGAATCCCAACAGTGTAGATCAATGTTTTACAAGGCCATGGCACTGAGGGTCATTTAAGTACAGTCTGCAGATGATGGGTTTAGAGTTTTCTACTTGTATGTAATTAGATGGAGAATTGGGACGAGGGTCGGACAGGAGACAGTGAATCATGTGGGTGGGAGAGTCCAGAAAGAAATGTGGAAGAGTTTTAAAACCTTTCTGTTCTTGAACCCAAGTTACAGGGCTTCTGTTACAAGTGTCACCATTTTGACACTGAACTAGTCTTAGTTGAGAGAGGAGGAATGGAATGGAGTCTCTTGTATCTTTCCCTTATTTCAGCAAAACTCAAATTCAGTGTTGTACACACACCAATTTTAACTCTAGCCTGCCCCTGTAGATGTTAATTTTTGAACCTAAAATGTAATCTCTTTTCTCAATGAAGTTATTTACCTTGACAATCACAAGCTGAAATTAATTGTGGCAGGATTAATCAGTATAGGTAGCTGGAGGGGCCAAGGTTTTACAGTCGTTTCATTAGAACTGTTGACTCAGTTTTTGCTTTGAACTTGATTATTCAAGCAACATCAAAAAGAATAAGTCTCTTAACATTTGAAATTGGGGGCAACGAAATCCCCAAGAACCTGAGCTGTTAATACTGCTTCTCTTGTCAAATGCGACCCTGTAGATTACGTGACAGAAATTTGTTAATTAGCATATTGATTCTCCTTAAAGGCACCTCTATTTTCATAGAAACACGAGACCTTGGCCTGAGAAATGGGACTGTCTTTATTTTCCCTTTTTGTAGCTTCAGAAAGCAGCAATGCATGATGGTGCTCTTCGTCTGTGCAGCTAATTGGAAGCTCGGTGGAAATTGTGCCATCTGTGTTCTGGCAAAACTTTTTTTTTTTGGCACTGCGAGTTTTAATGGGGAATGGGGGGGGGGGGGGGGGGCATAAGGTGGTCTCTGTTAAGCTCTCTGTGATGGCTCCGGTAAAGCTCTGTGCTCAACTGGCACAAGATGTGCTTGTAATCTGAGTGAGGATTTGTTTTTTTCTCTCTCTTCTGTTCCCCTCCTTGCCGAGAATCGGTGCAATGTGCAGAATGAGGTGCATTCCCGAGGTGGCAGGCAGCTCTGGAACTTGGATCCTTGACCATCCAGTTGCTTGTCCGTTTTGTTGTTGTGTGCCATTGGCATTTTAATCCATTTATTTTAGTTGGGAGTTTTCCACAAGTTCTTGTACAGTACTATGAAGAGATCTGTGATACCGTGCTTGAGACTCAGTCTCTGGGCTTCTACCACTGAAACCCTAATCACCGCCGTGCGCGATCGCGTTGAAACCATGCCAGCAAGTGGGCGAGTGTCTCTCTCTCTGCCTCCCCCAACCCTTAACACGGCCGCCAGCCTTGTGCTTCTGTCTGGTGTCATTCTAGACAGGGAACCTGTGGCTTGCTCCTCACTTTTTTGTTTGAGCCGGAATAATTCACCCCAGATTCAACATGGCGGGCAGATTAAGTAAAAAGAAAACAGATTCTTTTTGCATTTAAAAAAAAAGAATTCCTCTTCAAAAAGCGATGGTTTTGCTATAATAGATATCCCCGTAATGCATTGCTCAGAGCGCTCGTGTAATCAGTGAATCTGTCCCACTGATGAGTTCTTCCTCCGAATCAATGGTCTCTTCTGAACACTACATTATTTAATATGTACTGATGTGCAGAAATATGCCAGCAAAGGGTATGTTTCACAGGTGATCAATTATTTATATATTGTCTGACAACTCTGTGTAATGGTGGGGCCAAAAGACCCGTGCACGTTTTCAGAAACCTGTTGGCTTGTATCTCCCTTAACTAATCCGTTACAAAGTGTTCCGATTGAGTTCCTTGCTCCCAAGCATGTGACTTAAATATTGTACAGCATTCTGTAGTTTATTGACGTGTTTTTAATTGTCTTTTTTTTAATTTTGTAATGTACAGTGGCTCAGTTAACAAGAGTTATTGGCAGACGAGAGATGGGTGCGGTAGTTTCCGATTTGAGAAAGAATATCCAGGGATGTTTTCAGAGTCCAGTTTCCGAGATTCGAGCAAGACATTCCCTCAGGCAGCCTGCGTTTTACTGTTAAATCCTTTGCAACGCACACATTCAGCACGATTTTAATTAATGCAGGTTCACTTTCAGCATTGTCCGGTATGCCCCTATTGTGGTGCTGAACATCTATCTTCCCTTTGTCAGTCGAATGAGTTTTTATTTCGTTTCCAAGAAATTTGTTCAGCCTGAGATGAAGACGTGTATTATAGTTGATGCCTTTTATGTTTATTACGAGATTAATCAAATTCATATCAAAACTTGTTATGGGATGGGGAGCAGAGACATTTTTAAGTCCTCTATGCTTTCCCAGTGTGTTTTTGAGTATATATCTTGCGAATGTTCTGATCCCCAGCCCTATATCCTTTTATATAATTTTTAAAATAAAGTTTGACTTCTATTCCAATAAGAGTTAGAAGCTCTGAAAGAGTTACTTTATAGACATTTACCATGATCATTTTTGTTTGTTTATAACCAGAAACGTGCATATTAGTCTTTTGGCCTTATCTTTCTTGTTTTTTCGTGTAGATTTGATATTTGAAAGGATAGACAGTGGATATGTTGTGTACACTGAGGAGTTATTTATTAATGAGGCTTGAACTGGTTGGGTGTGTGCTGGCCTCTGGTTTACAGTTCGGTACCTATTGTTTATCCTTTCAAATATGTGATTTGTAATAGCTCTTTCCATACGAAAGGATCTGGTTTATTTAAATAAAGCAGCTGATGCTTTTTTCACATGACCAAATAAAGTGTTATCTTTTTTCCTTCCGGTGTGTTTGATTAAAATCATAGCAACCATCGTAAATATCAGGCGCAGTCTTTTTGATATCAAAGTATTGAATGGGTGCATTTGATTTGTTACAGTGATGGTAACTTGGTCAAATGTCCCACGGCACTTCACAAAGGGTTAGGGGAGGAGGTCAATGGCCAGCTCTATGAAGGAAGATTTGAAGCAAAACTGGGGTTTGGGGACAGAACTTTAGGGTACAGGGTCTTAGTGACTCTGCCCATTGTCTTTTTGGGGCAAGGGAGGTGGTTTGGACAGTTTCTGAAGCTGAAGTTGAGAAGCAGGGCTTTGGATATGGAATGGTTACGACACAGAAAAAGGCCATTTGACCCATTGTGTCCATGAAAGCTTTCCGCAAGAGCAAATCAGCCCTTCCACTGCCCCCACAACCCCTTGTCCTGTAGCCGTGCAAGGTTTCTTTCTTAAGGTGCTCAGTTTTGAAAGTTTGATCTGCATTCACTCGAGTTGTGAATTCCAGATCCTAACCACTCAGCGTGTAAAAACATTCTTCCTTGTGTCACTTGTTCTTGCCAATAGAAAAACCTTTTAAAAAAATCTATTTTAGTGTCACAAGTAGGCTTACATTAACACTGCAATAAAGTTACTGCAATGAAGTTACACTCCAGCGCTTGTTCGGGTACACTGAGGGAGAATTTAGCATGGCCAATACATCGAACCAGCACATCTTTCAGACTGATGGAGGAAACCGGAACACCCGGAGGGAGGAAGCACGCAGACACGGGGAGAACGTGCAGACTCCGCACTGAAGTGACCCGAGGCTGGAATTGAAACCAGATCCCTGATGCTGTAAGGCAGCAGTACTAACCGCTGTAAGGCAGCAGTACTAACCACTGTAAGGCAGCAGTACTAACCACTGTAAGGCAGCAGTACTAACCGCTGTAAGGCAGCAGTACTAACCGCTGTAAGGCAGCAGTACTAACCGCTGTAAGGCAGCAGTACTAACCGCTGTAAGGCAGCAGTACTAACCGCTGTAAGGCAGCAGTACTAACCGCTGTAAGGCAGCAGTACTAACCGCTGTAAGGCAGCAGTACTAACCGCTGTAAGGCAGCAGTACTAACCGCTGTAAGGCAGCAGTACTAACCACTGTGCTGCCGCTTAGATTTTTCTTCTGTCTACTCTGTTTAGATCTCTCATGATTTTGAACACTTTTATCAAACCTCTCAACCTCACCCCTCCCAGGGTATTTGCTGCCCTAGATGAACTTTCAGCCTGGCACCCTCACCCCTCCCTACAACACTGCGGGAGACATTGGCGGATGTGTTGTCACGGAAAGCAAATGGCAAGACGTGAGAGAGTTCTGAAGGAAACAACTCTCGAGCAGGCTTAAGGAGCAGATTAGCGTGTGGGCATTTACTGCCTCCACATTGGGAACTCAAACTCCCTGCTGTGGGAACACACCCGAGGATCAAGCAAGCTGTTGGTTACAGTCATTAATAGAAATGTCAGAAAGGTTGCAGTAAGCCTCAAAGATGAACTGCTGACCCAATCCGAAGCGAACTGTGCCCATGACAGTCAAACTAATAGAATCCCCACAGTGCGGAAGGAGGCCATCTGGCCCATCCGGTCCTCACTGACCCTCCAAAAGAGCATTTGCCCCTCCCTATACTGTAATTCCACACATTTACCATTTTCTAACCTACAATCCCAGATTATTGTCATCAAAGGTAGCCCAGTCCATCACGCAAATCAGCCTCCCATCCATTGACTTTGTCCACATTTCCCGCTGTCTCGAAAAAGCAGCCAGCATAATTAAGGATCCCACGCACCCCAGACATACTCTCTTCCACCTTCCGTTGGGAAAAAGATACAAAAGTCTGAGGTCACGTACTAACCAACTCAAGAACTTCTTCCCTGCTGCTGTCAAGACTTTTGAATGGGCCTACCTTATATTAAGTTAATGTTTTGCTGCACCATATTTGTAACTGCAACACTATATTCTGCACCCTCTCCTCCCCTGTGTACTCTATGAATGGTATGTTTCGTCTGTTTAGTGTGCAAGAAAAAATATTTCTCACTGTATCCCAATACATGTGACAATAAATCAAATCAAAAAGGGGATTTGCCCCTCCCGGGATTATCAATGGGTATTTACCCCTCTCTGAGTTATCAATGGGGATTTGCCCCCCCCTCTGAGTTATCAATGGAGGGTTGGCCCTCGAGGGTTATCAATGGCGATTTGCCCCTCTCCGGGTTATCAATGGGGATTGCTCATTTCCGGGTATTAATGGTGATTTGCCCCTCTCTGGGTTATCAATGGGGATTTGGCCCTCTCTGGGTTATTAATGATGATTTGCCCCTCTCTGGGGTTATCAATGAGGATTTGCACCTCCCTGGGGTTATCAGTGGAAGATTTCCCCCCTCAAGGATTATTATCAATGAGATTTGCCCCTCTCTGGGTATTATCATGGAGATTTGCCCCTCTCCAGGGTTATTGTCACCAAAGGGGATGTCGGTGGTTTTCAGACCAGTTGATACAGATACGTAAATTGTGCGTGCTGTGTCCGCCAGTGCCATCGCTGACGTGCTCCAGTGGACCGGTTGCCATGCAGACGGGCGAATGATGATGTCATCGCGCGACCTCCCCGGCCGCCGCCCCGCCCCGAGCCGCTGGGGATCCGCTGCCAGGAGAGGAGCCGGCCCGAGGCCGCGGCGGGAGAGCCGGGAGCGGGTGAGGGAGGGCAGCCGACCCGAGGCCGCGGCGGAGAGCCGGGTGAGGGGAGCGGGGCGGGCTGGGAGTCAAAAGACCCGCGGGGACCGAGCACCCAGTCCCGGGGCCGTGGGATGGCCACTGGGGGGGGTCAGTGGGCCCTCACTCACTCACTCACTCACTCACTCGGGGGGGTCAGTGGGCACTCACTCACAGGGGGGGGGGGGGGGGGGGTCAGTGGGCCTCACTCATTCACTCACTCCGGGGGGGGGGGTCAGTGGGCCATCACTCATTCACTCACTCCGGGGGGGGGGGGGGGGGGTCAGTGGCCCTCACTCCACTTGGGGGGGGGGGGGGGGTCAGTGGGCCTCACTTGGGGAGGGGGGGGGGGGGGGGGTCAGTGGGGCCCTCC